>NC_053488.1:15305203-15552834 GCF_015227805.2 Hirundo rustica
CATTAAAGATACAAGTGTTCAAGGATGCATTATAATGCTAGAGTGATGTAGTGGCTTCATGTTCACTAAATTCTGGTCTTAGTACTCACTCTTTTTCTGTGGGAGAGAGACTAGCAGAAAAACAAAGCAGGCTCAAACTTAAAAATAAAAAAATAGCTTTATTAACACACATGAAAAGAATAGAAAAAACGTTGGGAAAAAAAAAGTAAAACAAAACAGAATGAAACTCTAAAAACACTCTTCCATCCCCTTACAAACTGTTAACTTTCCCACAAAACAACATAAAGAGAAAAAAGCTGTAATTTTCAGTCAGTTTTACTATCTGACAATAGTCTTTCATCAGTTCTTTAGGGGAAGAGTCTCTCTTAGAGTCATGGATCCCACTGACAACTTAGAACAGTTCTCTTGTGGGTTTTAACTGTCACAAAAACAACCGCCCGGAGCAACCTGCCTTTGTGACCCTCCCAGGAGCAGGTTCCCAAGCTGCTTATGGGTCATGGGTCTTAGACTTTTGCATACTGGGGTGTCATCTTTGAAAGATGAATAACTCCAAAGGCAAAGGATTCTTCATCTTAAGGTACAGAGATATCTTCTCACTTCTTCACTGGTGCAGAGAGCTTCTCATTTTTATCTCTATTCAAGAATCTTATAGGATTAATATCACTTAGTCCATTACAAACACCTTTGCTCAAATCCACACACAAATCTAAATAATCATCTCCCCAAATGCATATTTTTCCCATGATTTAAAGGGATAATCTAAACATAGAGTTCATTTCCATGGCTCAATAAGAAGTCTAGCCTAAAATGGAATGGCAAACTCCTCAATCCCTTTCCCAATAGTCCTTTAACTCTTGCTCCACTGATTTCATGCTGTTTCTTCTCTATGTTCACTCTATCCCTTTCTTCTCTCTTTCAAGGTAAGGTTAAGCCTTGGAAGCTTCATGTTTCCAGGAAAGGGTTAAATCTACCCAGAGTCTTTGCCTCTCCCGTAGTAGCTCGTGGTGTTAGATGTTCAAGGCCACGCTGGTGAGGGAGGAAGAACTCACACAGAAACATCAGAGATCAGAGCACTCGGGCAGTCCGGAATTACAAGAAAACCAGGCAGGATCATAAATGCATTTTTGGCCACCCCTCGGTGTAAATCAGGGCGGCCTCAGCCTAAATGGTGCCCATAGCTCTTATCAGATGCCTGGCAGAGATCTCTCCCTGCTCCAGGGAAGTTTGGAGAAAGTAGCTGTTACAAAACAGGGACCTCTCCTTCCTCCCCCAACCTGGGAGCCGATGGAATCCGGCCAGGCCTGAGGCCACCTCCCATCCCCCAAAAGGCAGGAGCAGCAGGCCCAACTCGATGTTACCTGTCTCTCTCTGGCCAAAGGAAAGAAGAAAAAGGACCCACCTACAGGAAATCAAGGGGTTTTATATGGTACTTCCCAAAGTCGCAGCCAACAATTTTCAGTGGTCAGAACAGATGCCAATATTCCAACTAACCCTCTGATAGGTCCCTGTCCTTTCTAAGACAATTCCCAGGTCCTGACCTGGAATATCATTCTACATTCCTCTATAACTAAAAAACTAAATTGTACTAACCCTAGACAAGTGATAATTAGATGTGGATTAATTGTGATTTCCTACAGGTGAATGTTCTGATTACAACTTTGTATCACTGGCTTCTGTGGTATTAAATGCTCTTGGTGGATTTTATCTATTCCTTCATATTTTCTATACATTTTAAAATGCTGTCACAGAGGTCACAGAGTTAAACTTAGCACTTGTTTTAAGTAAAAGCATAATAGACAATTATATTTTTATTTTTCTTTCCCCAAATCCAGAGGATGATATGAAGGTTACTTTGGCTTGTGACTACACTTTGAGATTTAGAGGGAACTTAATTTGTGAATTACTAAGCCTGTGATTTCTTCCTGGTGTAACTAATTGATCTTAGTGGCCACATTAGAAAATAAAATGCAGAATTAGCTACTACTAAACTACTAAGCCATTTAAGCTCAACTAAGGTAAAAGGGCTCAGGGAGAGGAAGACTCAGTGGGCCCAGAGTAACAGAAGCATTACCACAGGAAAAAGTGATTTTTAAACATAGAGGTCATTTGGACAGACACATGAATTGCCCAGTTACTAAATTGTCTATTCTTTGTGTAGTTAATTCACCTTTTCCTACTTTAACATCCTCACTTTTCAATTGTCGTATTTGGGAGGGGGGGGCAGGGAGGGGGGAAGGCATTAGAATTAAATGTTTTGCCATGTTTTCCTAGGGGTAGATAAATAAATCAGTTAGATTAATGGAACAGTTAATTTGAAAACAGAAAAAGCTAAAATCAATTATATGGCCTTGCCTTCTTAACAGAATTGGCAAAGGACATTTTTCTGTAATTTCTTTATGAAAACTTTAATTTTTATTTAAGTGTACTTAAAATCTACTGTTGATTTAAAGACCTTGAATGAATGAAAAAAATCAGCATTCCTGATGACATTAATGTAATTATTCATTATCCTCCTTATTAAAAATAAAAATAGTGCTTTTTTAATAGATTAATCTAATTTCTGTAACCATTAAGACTTCTGATAAAAATAGAGGCCTATCTACTACCAGAAAGTTCTTTTCCACATACGTATTATAAGATTACCTGGTTAATTTTCTGTGTATGACAAGACTAAATTTCTCTATAGTATTACTGGAAAACTATTTCTAACATCTTAAATCACTTTTGTTTCTCTTCCTGAAATATATGAAGCTTGAGTAAACTTTTTGGGTTTTGACAGTGACAAATAGACCTCAAACAAACCAAACTGCATATCCATACCTAATATTGCCTTGGAATTTCCACACTGACATGGTGTAGGGTATATTTAACCTTTTATTCTATGCAAAACAGAGGAGTTTTACTTATTTTTGGCTAGATTGACAACACCTTTTTCACCTTTGGAGCAAGCTAGGAGCTGTCAGATTCTCAAAGGTCAGTTACTGACTGAGTGACACACACCCACTTTTTCATAAGCACCTCTAAATTTTTTAGAATAGCTGCAAATTTAATCTTATTCTAAGTAATTTTATTTTTATGACTGTTCAGAAGTTTGGACACAGCTCACCTTTACATCCTGTAGAAAGACAGAAACCAGACATTTATTTTCTTTACTGCTTAACCAGATTGGTACTCTTAAAGCACAACTGGCTGAGGTCAGCCAAATTAGGAGATATTACTTTCCCTGTTGCAAAGTGCTATTTATCCAAATTCAGCAGTAAAAGTTGCTGAGTCAAGTTCGAGTTTGCCATTTTAAAACAAGATCTATTTCTCCTAATCTCTTACTGCTTCCCTTTTAGCCCTTCCTTCGCAAGTTGCTACAACTTCACGAGAAAGAGGTGTTCATTAAGAAGAAACAGTACCATAAGGATCCTTAATTTTACCTGTCCTTATTCATATTTTTAACATTTAAGGATACCTAAATTTATATTTATGCAAAAAGACATATATTACTTGCTATGAGAAAAAGAAAGGCTCTCCTCTCTTTTGACACTGTTTCTGTGAATAATTACATGAATTTATTTATTCAACATAGAACAGAAGAGCGTCAACAGTCATTTTGAAACTAAAGGGCTTCTAGAACCTGTCTTCTCCCATCACCCCATCTCCCTTCCCTCCACCACTGTAAAATATTCTGCAGATAGTGGTATAAGTCTTGCTTTCAGTGGAGGACAGACTTGAACCTGAGGCTGCCATGTGATACAGCAGTAACTTTAATATTGATGCTTATGTTTTATTTGCATTTCATAAATGAATAAATATATCTTTAAATTCCAAAATGAGGCAATAAACAGAGGCCCAGAGACGTTGTCGAATTTCCATTCTTGGAGAAGTTCAAAATTCAGATGGAAAAGTCCTAAGCAACCTCACCTAATATCAAAGTTGGCTACATCTTAAAAATTGCCCCTGCTTGGAAGATGAGAAAGAAACAGTTAATCTTCAGAGCTGCATTCCAACCTGAATAATCTTACAGCTCTGAAACTGTGTTCAGTTCTCCAAAGCATGCCCCAGTCTTGGGAAAGATTGAGCTACATTCCATCTGTCCTCACAATTTCATATTCATTAGGGAGCCTATAATTGTACTTTGAGTTTATTGGTAGCATGAAACTATTCATGAACATTGCCACTAAATGCCTATGGAATATAAGGATCTCAGTCAGCTCATTAAATAACTGCTGAGAGCCTAAGATCTAGGAGCTAAACAACCTTGCACTAACATAGACTTTCTTTGTGGATCTCTTTGTTCGCTAGCAAAAGTGAAAAAGCTTTTTCAGCTGTGTGGCTTTAGCATGAAGCTCCCATTCCTGTAAATGGAGTTTAAGTTTTCTAAAGGTATGACATTATTTTTGTTTGCTATTGAAATTAATTTTATTACTTTACTGTAGTTGTATTCTCAAAATTTTTTCCTATTTATATAATTTAAAAAAACAAAAGAGAAAAAATATTTTGTGAGTTCTTACCAGAAATTTGACAATTTTGAAAACAAAAATAGAAACACTGTAATTTTCATTCATTATCATATTTGTACGTATTTGGGGTCTGCAATTGTTTTGGTTGAAGAAAGACAATCTCCAGTTGAACCATGTCATTAAAACTGGCAAGGATCTGTCACTCTCCCAGGAAACACAGCACACTTGTGAAACATGAGTACCTCAAATGAATCCGTCATTTCACACACTTGAAAGCAACATAATTGTTTCCTAATGTGTGATTCTGTTTCAGTTTACATTACTCTAAAAAAGGAAAGAAGTGTTAAAGCTTACTATTCTTTACTCAGGTTTGTTGGGGCTTTTTGTGTTAAAACTGGATACATTTCAAAGATTTGTGTGAATTTTAAATGTAACATTCTAAAATACCATCCCACTTCTGTGAAAACTGACACTTTTGTGTTTAAATAAAAGTGAATTTTCATATGTGTTTTAACGACTGGCAAATCCACACTGTAGTCTGGCTGCATTCTGTCAAACACCCTGGTGCCTTAATTTGGCGTCTTCTTTCAGAAGCTGCATCAAAATGAACATCTGTTTGGAACTTTCCATGGTCCAAACTCCTGGTTTATGTGAACTAAAATTACCAGCCCATCCTTGTTTATGCCACAGGAAGAGCTCATCCATCGAAGAGAGGAAACACAAGGACTGCTATTCCAGGAGGATGATTTACCTAAACATCCCAAATTTTAACCCCCTTTTCATCAAATGCACTATTTATAGCTGAGCATAATTAGTTTTATACCCTGATGTGGTAGCTTGCATAGCTTACATGTGGTTTCTGACATAGAGGTGGGCCCCAAAAATGTCAATGAACATACCAGTGTGTGCAGGAATCAAGAATACTGACTGGCATTTTCTTTACAGACTGTTGGCCAATCTCTGGATAGTTTGAGTAGGCTCCTCCTTGTTTAGACAGACTTTCCAAGGAACTTTTAGTTTGCTCCAAGGTAATATACCACCACTTTTCACTGTCAAATCAACTCCACAGAGGCATATCTGAAATTGCTTTACATATTCTCAAATCACATTGTACCTGTCAACGCTATATATGTTCTCAGTCCTACACAAGGTTTTTGTATTAGATATTATATAACCATTGCTACTTTGCCACCTTTTGTTATGTCTTAAAATCTGCAAGGGATATCTAATATTTTAGAATATTAGGCTTCATAAAATTCACATGTTCTGAATTCCTTTGAGGGGAGAAAATAACCTTAGCAAGTAGACTAAAAACTTATAACCAAGAGAAAGTAAGGTCTTGCAGTTTTCTGAATCTGTACTAGTACATGGCTTTCTGTAAGAAATGCATTTTCAGAAAATATTTTATCTTCTTCCAAGAACAAGCTTTTTGAATTTAAATAATTCTTTTTTCTTTATATGTTTTGATGATGATGTGATTGTCTTTTCTAATTTTCTTTTTAGTCATATAGTTCAGTGTCAGAATAATTTTTATGTGTTCTTTTCACTCATGTAGATATAACTGGGCAAGATTAGGGAATGTAAAGCATAACACTTGTGCTTCTAGGCCATTTCATTATTAGTCCCATTACTCAGAAGACAAATCACTTCAGGCTGGATGTTGGTATAGATATATTTTGATACTAATCATATTATATATAAACCTTTTTGCTTTTCTTCCACCAGACTGCTATATCTTTGGGCTTGCTACAGCAGCATCAATATCATATAAGGCTACCCCAAATATTTCCTTATATAAATATTGCCTGGAGTAAAAATGATGATATTGTGCATCATTGCTTACATTAATCAATTATGAAATTGGTACAATTATAAGAACAAATCTTTTGAAATGAGTCTGCACTGAAAATAAGCCCTTTGCAACCTACCTTTCTAGCTTTTTTCTTTTTTCTAGGCCTGAGCGGCTTTAGAGTGTCTGTTTCCAATCCCAGTTTCTTTGACATCTGCCTCCATGCAACTTTTTTCCAGGCCATGAAGTGAACATAGAACAGGTTTTGGATAATACTGGTCTAGAGTCAAACCGAAAGATCACATCGAGATTTTCACTGAGATTCAGAGCCAGTCCTCATTCATGGATGGTAATAAATCAGTGGGAATAGCTGGGAAAGGGCCTGAAGAAGACTGGGAGAGGGATGAAGGAGTTGGTTTTGGTTACCTAAGACCTCAGAGGCACACAGTGAGAATAAGAGGCTACTGACACAGATTGCAGCAGGAGAGGCTCACTCTCAAGAGGAGCTGCTCAGTGTCCATCCCTGGATGCGCTCAAAACAAAACTTATCCAGTTCCTGAGTAACCTAATGTGACCTCACAGCTGGCTTCAATGGGGAAGCTGGGCTGGCCAATTTTCACTGCTTCCTTCCAGCATAAATATCTCATGATACTGTTCCACAACACTGAAGTTCATTGAGTTACCAAAAGTTCATATTATCTTTTCAAAAAAATACTTGAATATGAAAGCAATTTTTTCTGTGTTTCCCCAAGAAACTTCCCAATACAAGACCTTGTAGTCTTTTGTAAAAAAAAATTATAGCTCCAGTATACTGGAAAATTATCTGCTAATAATATTAGATTCCTCTTCATTCTCATACTTAGCACACTCAGTTGAATAGAAAAACTGTTTTCGAAAAGATTCATATTTTCACCAAAATCATTCCTATAAAGACAAACTATCAAAAATTTAAAACCACATTATAATATAATTTAAATATAAGCTTTAATGTAAATCATATATCCTGAAATAATTTCTGACCAATCCAAATAAATACCTTTTTTTACTATGTCACTTTTTCAATATTTTGGTTCCTTAGCTAGCAGAAATATCTATAATCCCATTATGTAAAAAGCCCACTTTCAGACTTTAATTTCATTTTCAAGAAGGCTGCTAGAACTTTCTGAACTTTCAAAACATTTAAGAATGCACAAAAAGGCTAATGAGAAACTTATCACAACTGGTGACTTCCTACAAAATATTTTGTTTTGATCAGTCTTTTCATGATGAAAATTACTTCCAAGATTTTAAATACTATCCAACCAGCTACACTCTGAACTCTATAAAAATGAAGCCACTGCTGCTGCTGCTTAGATAATAAAGGCAGCTGATAAAAGCTTGCTGCAACAGAAATTCCAGTTCAGCCTTTTATAGGTATCTAGACTACATGAAAGTCACCTCTACCCCCTCCATTCACCCTCTCCTTCTTTACCCTTCAATGTGCAGTCCCCCACAGCCTAGGGAGTGAAACAATATTAAAGTAAGCTCAATAGGAAAGTAAGCTCCAATTTCTGCAGCCTTTTTAATTTTATCTCTGCTGATGGTCTTCAAGAACTTAGGACAACATGAAATGAGACCCTAAGGACAATGCTATTGTTGTTTACTTCTAATGGAATTAATTTTGCATATTTTTTCTCATAGTTACAGGCATAGAAATGTCATTTCCAATTACTCTTTGTGAGGGGATGAAATAGAATAGATAAAGGCATAAAAATACAGTAAAGGAGAGTAAGTAGATAAGAATGAATAATTCACATATCAGCAATGTCCTTCTTTATGATGGATATCCTCCTTACCAGGCCCATATTTGCTTCTAAGCCTGGTACTATCTGATTTTATTACTGCAAATTATTGTTGGCAATATTGAATTGTGGTACTAAAATGCTAGACAAATGACTTAAACATAAGAGTATTGCTTTCACCCCAGTTAAAGTGGCTCGCACAATCATTTTGTCCTCATTTTGCCTCAGTATTCTGTTTGTCACACTAATGAATCCTTGCAGAGGCATACTTGCCAGCAGGCCTAGGCAGGATCAGCTCTGCCTTGTGTTATAAAGGCAGCAAAGAAAGTATATCTGCTCATGGAAACTTCCTAAAAAGCAGCTCATGGAGTCAAGGGCTAATTCTCAGAGCCAGGAGATTTTTTTTCTCTACAGCACTTATTTGCAGGCATAAATGCTTGCAGGTACCAAAGTAGCAACACGGGAGTATCAAGACTGAGCAATATATAGGAGCAGAGATATATCAAAAATATTAGCAGAATGTTTTTGTTGTACCCCTTGCAGCTATGGATTTGTACCCAAACAAGGCACTCTGATGGGGGGAGAAACAAACAAACAAAACGAAAACACAAGCATCTGTCCTAAAATGTGATATATTTAGTATTATACATACAAAACAGATAAGCAGCCCCAGTAATTTTGCATTTTTGTTATAGTCTTGGTTAGATCAAGGAAAACACAACAAAAAGTAGATATCCAAATGCCTGCATATGGCGGCAGCAGTGACTTGATATTTGTCCTCTTTGGTGTCAAGCTATTGGAATGCTTCAGAAGGTGGGAGAAGAAGAAAGGATAGGCTACTTAAATTCACTGCAGTTTTCTTCCTCTCCTGTTACACTGTCAAGACAAACTTATCATATAGCTACAAAACACGAGTTTTTATCTGAGCTTCTGCTATCTGGAGCCATAGTAACTCAAAAGGACCTGTCAATGGCACCAATGGAAAAAATATTTAGCAGAATAGACTCACGTCAGTAAAAAATTAAGAAATAATAGAATTGCCTTAGTGAACTTCATATTAAATAGTAGAAAGATCACCACCCAAGCATGGAAATCACCATCTCTATACAAGAGTTAAGTTCCTTTGGATTTCATGTGAGTCTAATGAACAAAAAAATGGACAGAATATGTTTTTGATTATGGTTTTTGTTTTAAATTAATGTCAGTTTTTATGTCCATATGATGTTTGGTAGGCTGACAAAAAAGCATAAAGCAGAAACCAATGTGCATCTATTAATGTCCTTGCAATGTGATCCAAAGAAAACCAAAGAAAGCACGAAAAATGTAACTTGCTTGACAGTCAATATTTTAAAGATGAGCCTGTTATTTTGAGAGAGATCTTGTACAATGCTCAGGCACCTGTCTTCTCCGGAGTGAGGTTTATTGCATCTCAAAAATGCAAAATATATGTCTTTTTGTTTCATCATTAAACCCTCTTCCTAAAGAAAGATTCTTTTGTGTCCCTTGTGATGGAAGCATACATTCTGAACAAAACTGCACAAGAGAGAAGTTTTGTGACAGGATTGCACAATTTGATGTCTAAATATCAATGTAAAATGCCAATTTACAGGCAGGGTTTTTTGTGGGAAAATAGTTCCTTGTTCTTTTTTGAGACACAGAATAACTCAGTGTCAGATAATTCAAAAAGCAGAAATACAGACCTAAGGTATCACCTAGGAGTTAGTCTTAGCTTGAAAACAATTTGTTGTTATGTTTTATATATAACTTGCATAAGTTTGCACATCATTAGGTACCGTCACCTATCCTCCTACTTCCCAGTATCCCAGGATGGGGGAACAATAACAGGCTAAGTACAGTGTAAAAATTCAGCTCAAATGTACCTCTTGACGTTCCCAGAATATGTTTCAAAGGCAGGGAAAGACCTAAGACACATCAAAACTCACTAATTGCAATAAAAACTTTCCAGAATTGGACCTTTTTCCTGCTACATTTATCCCTACCTCAGCATGTAATTCCTGATTAGTTAAATATTTTTGTCAGAAAATCAGTTCTAGAAATATTCACTGTCTCTGTGCCAATCTTTTTATTTTTGGGACAAATGAGGTACAACAGATAAAAAATTTTAAAGAAATTTCAGTTCCTAGTTCTCACCATTAATGGGCATGGAGGACCTAAACATCTTTTTAATATCTGACCACTTTCACTGGATTGTTTTTTCTGGCAAATCCTGTCTGAGCTTTCTGATTAAGTTAAAAAACCAAAAAAAAAAAAAAAAAAGCAAAAAAGGGCTTATGGGTTGGCACAGTTTGGTTTTTAGTTAGGGAGGAATATGCAGTGTTTTTCCCTGTCAGGACCTTGGAATTGCTTTAGGAAGGACAGGGACCTATCAGAAGACTAGTTTGGGTTATTGGCATCTGTTTTGACCACTGAGGATGTCAAATGCAACTTTGGGAAGTATCCACATATAAACCCTGATTTCCTCCCAGGCCGGCCGCAAGGTAGTATCGTGGACAGCAGAGGCGGGCCCGGCTCAGGCCCCGCTGCCTTTGGCGGCCAGGCCAGGCCAGGCCAGGCCCGCCCAGGCCTCCAGCAGCTGCTGCCCGCACAGGGAGCGGCCCGGGCCGGCTGAGCCCCGTTCCCCTGGCTGCTGGCGGGGGAGAGGGGAGGCCGCAGCTCGGCAGTGCTGGCCATGTGCCCAGGGCCGCAGTGGAGAGGGCCAAGCCATAACTAGGCCTGGTACCAGCCGGCAGCAGAGAAAGAGAGCCTGCAGCTTTTAATAACAACTTTACTAGCCTCCCCCATCAGCCCTGCAGCCAGAGCCCTAGCCCGGCAGAAATCATGTGACCACCGCAGGCCTTTAACCCTTTCCTGGCAAAATGAAGCTTCCAAGGCTTAACCTTAACCTGAGAGAACGAAGAAAGGGATAGAATGAACATAGGGAAGAAACAGCATGAAATCAGTGGAGCAAGAGTGAAAGGACTATTGGGAAAGGGATTGAGGAGTTTGCCATTCCATTTTAGGCTAGACTTCTTATTGAGCCATGGAAATGAACTCTATATTTAGATTATCCCTTTAAATCATGGGAAAAATATGCATTTGGGGAGATGATTATTTAGATTTGTGTGTGGATTTGAGCAAAGGTGTTTGTAATGGACTAAGTGATATTAATCCCATAAGATGCTTGAACAGAGATAGAGATGAGAAGCCCTCTGCACCAGTGAAGAAGTGAGAAGATATCTCTGTACCTTAAGATGAAGAATCCTTTGCCTTTGGAGTTATTCATCTTTCAAAGATGACACCCCAGTATGCAAAATCTAAGACCCATGACCCATAAGCAGCTTGGGAACCTGCTAATGGGAGAAGTCACAAAGGCAGGTTTCTCCAGGCGGTTTTTTTTGTGACAGTTAAAACCCACAAGAGAGCTGTTCAAGGTTGTCAGTGGGATCCATGACTCTGAGAAAGACTCCTCTCCTAAAGGATTGGAGAAAGACTATTGTCAGATAGTAAAACTGACTGAAAATTATAAGTTTTTTCTCTTTATGTTGTTTTTGGGAACGTCAACAGTTTGTAGGGGGATGGAAGAGTGTTTTTGGAGTTTCATTCTGTTTTGCTGGGGGGTTTTATTTTTTTTCCAACTTTTCCATTCTTTTAGTGTCTGTTAATAAAATTTTTTTTTTATTTTTATGTTTGAGCCTGCTTTGCTTTTCTCATTATCTTTCTCCCACAAAAATAGAATAAACCCTAAGATCACTACATTAATTCGTGTTTCCGCCCAATTACTGAATTAAAACCATTACAAAAAGAAAACAGAGATTTCTCTTGAAATTTTGCCTTAGCTAAAAAGGGCTTTTTCAGTTCCAAACCAGTTTGAAATTAGCTTCTGATTGTTCCTCTACACCATAATTTTTCCTGGAAGCCATATTAGATGGGCAGCAGAAAATGATACATTTACTTTCTGGACAATTACTAAGCCTGAAAAATGAAGTACTGCAGTCTTCCTTGACAGGTCACCCACAAAACAGGCCAAAAGGTCTTTCCAATCTTTCTGCTTTCTCATAGAGTTTGTAGCATGATGACACCATCTTTCCTATTAAGACAGCCCTCATTTTTATATAGCTGTCAACAGGTTTTTGTGTTAGCTGAGAAATTTTGCTGAATTTCAGAGTGACTGCAGAAAAAGTTCCTCATTTTTGTTATCTCCAAATAAATGTCTCAATTTTATTGATAAAGTGATATTCTTTGTTTCTTTCTGCTGGTAAGATGACAGCAAATTTTGCTTGATAGTAGTACACTGGAATATATTTTACCAGCTGAAGGTGGTAAGAAGCTTAACAAATTTATTTTATTTCATTGACAGAAGAAAAGCAGACATTTGAGGAAATTAATTTTATCATTGGAAAAAGGTATGTTTTCTAAAAATTCCTTCAATTTACCGCAAAACAACTTCTCTGCAAATATGAATTTCTGACTTAGAATTCATATCTCCAGCTTCCTTATGCCTTGTATTTCTTCTCTGATGGTTTAAGTTTCAACTCTTATACCCTTTTAAGTCACTAAAAAGATAGACTGCTACATATGACTTCTATTCTTTTAATTCTCCATAAATTGTTTTTAGGAAATAGCAAGCCAAAGATATTTTTCCAGGCTATCATGTATTATTAATTTCTTACTATTCATTCTTGAATTAAGTTATTCATTGTGACCCTTACCCCTAGAAAATAAAAAAAACTCTCTATCTCCAATATCGACCACCTGAAAAACTAACAGAAATATAGGGGGTTTGAATGTTTGCATAAATTTTTATTTACCAAAAATTATTTCTTGGTTTTATTTTTTTCATTTATAGTGTGTCATATTTCAGATTCCACTGACATGTGATTACTTAACAACAGCAATGTGGAACAGATAAAAAATGAAGCAACTCTGAAAAGTATGGAGAGCTGACATTTGCACAGCTTGACCAGATAGTCTGAAAGACAGAAATGGTTCTGAGTCTGTCACTTTCTGCAAACATGGCCCAAGAGTTTTCACTTGTATTAGAGTATTATCTGCATAATGCAGCCTTTTTTTTTTTTTTTTTTTTTTTTTTTTTTTTTTTTTTTTTTTAACATATAAAATAGGGAAATATCAAGTATTCCTTTACCTGATGCCAGATTTTTGTCTGAATTTCTCTCATTCTATACAGCTCACTGAATCATGATGGATGCAGTTGGGCTTTCTTTTCTCATGTTGCTTTTCACCAGGTTTTGTCTTTGGGCTTTAATGATTCCATGAGTTTCATGCCTAGTCAATCATCAAAAAAATCACTGTGAACACAACTAATTCAAATAAGCTTTCCATTGTAATTAAAAACAAACAAAAAAAACCCCACAAAAACAAAACTAAAAAAGTGTCACACTATAATTACTGCCAAAATAAATATGCAATTTGTGTTACTTTATTTAGAGCTCCTGACTCTACCTTGCATATATGACAGCTAGTGAGAAAAATGCATTATCTGATCTTTATTACAATAGGTAGCATGAAATTTCCTGGAATATATATTTGGGAAAATTTTAGAGAAAAGTCCAGGCATATTATAGTGTTTTTGTATATGGAGTACATGCAATCCTAGCCATTTTCTTGTTAGATTATGTTTCAATCTGCTAAGCTTGTTTAAGAGCAAGTATGAAAAATCTGATACGGTAGTGTAGGTCAGGTCACAGGACCACTAAAAAGAAGGCACTACAATTAGAATCACGTCTACTGAATGTTAACAGCCCAATAAAAATATCATTCAAATACTATACCAAATTTTAAAAAATCACAATAATAATGATGATAATGATGATGATGATGATAATAATATTAACAATAACAATAATAAAAATATAACCCTAAAACTCTCCAGTGTAACAAAAATATACTCTAAAACTCAGCCTCTAAACGAACAAGTTATTGCGTCAAGAGTAACTGAGGCAGGGGACCTCAATTTCTGAATGTCCGTTACGAAGATTCAGGTAAGAAGTTCAGTAAACACAGAAACATTTTCAGGATCTCAGGAGAAATAAACTAAAATAGTTGTATTGCCATAAATCTGCAACAAAAAGTGGAGTTCCAAATCAATATTTTTACATCACTGAAGATATTTCCATTAAAAAATCTTAATCGGTGTCAAGGTTCTTTATATGGCTATTACTCTCTCAAATGAGTTGAACAACTGAAATGAAATACTAATTAAACCACAGAGGTAAGTTTCATAGAGATTATTTGAGAGTCTTATCCCTGGAGGTCTGACACTTCTTACCGGAAGAGGAGACTTCCCAGCCATATCTAACAATAAAATATTTGAAAATTTGGGCAGCTATTCCCTGATTCAACTGAATTCAACAGTATAGTCTTTATTTTATTTTAACAGTAGTATTTAGATTATCCGATATAACAGAGCACTGATGTCATCTATAGCAAAGATGTGAGAACACAAAATGAAGTTGTTCATAAATATAAAACTTGTACAATATAAATAAAAAGAGCAAAACCAGTGGGATTCATCTCACTTGACTCCTGTCACCCCAAATCCATATTGGGTGTTAATTCCTGCAGTTTTTCATACCTGTTTAATATGTAAACGGTCTGCTACTGCAAATGTTTGTCTCCATTGACTACAAGAACTTTAATGCTGTGAATTTAGACCTAACACCTGACTTTTGGCCAACTACAGTCAGTTGAGATGAACTATGTCCTAAGTATCTAGAAAAAATTCACTGAATGGATCTCCTGAATAAACCTAAAATACATCCAAAACATGGAGATTACATACAGGGTATTTTCATATGTTTGAGTTAACCCATTGTTTCTCCCTGGCACTACATATAGAATGTCTAAGAAACCCTTAAGTACATAAAAATTCTCTGCAGAATAGACCAAGTGTTTTGAAGTTGAACTTGAATTTCTCTTATAAACCATAAATCTCTTGCAAATCACAGACACTTTAAGTTATATAACAGCACTGTGAACACTCCAGCTCTTTTCCTTTCAGAGACAGGACTCAAAAACTGATATGAAGGCTTGTCAAATGAAGAAATATTTTTATTTTCACTGTCACCACCAAAAAAGTGGCAAAAGAACAACTTTTTACTGATTGCTGTACTTAAGGGATTTTTCTTTTCTTTTTCTGAAGTTTAAAAGTCACTAAGAATGACAGGACTGAGTTTAGCGTGTCCCGTTCCTAATGGACATCCACACCTTGTGCCTCTGCCCCGGGAACATTTGCCAAAGCTGTACACCTAGAAGAGAGACAGGGAAGTCTCTTCTCTTGCAACAGAAGTCATAAGCAACATTTTTGAAATCACATTACATTTAAATGAAATAGATTCAATAAATTTAATTTTGCAACCCAAAATATTTCATTTTAGTAAGCATGAAGAAAACAGTTTCTGCAGGAGCTTAAATATTTTTGGTTTTCGCTCTGAAATGGAACAGAATATATGTCGAAGTAGCAGCACATCAATTGTTGATGAATGTGTTTTAGAAATGGTTCAAAAATGGCCCTGCCTCCATAGAAACGTAAGTCCCATCTGAACATAAAACTGACTTTATAAAACATGATGTCAGTAAGAAATGTTCTCTATATAGAATCAAAAGCTACTGAAACTTATTCTATAAATTCATATAATAATAAACATTATAAAAATCATAATTGCATTGCTTTGCTGATATCTGGCATATTTTTCTAGGCAGTTTTGGCTATATTTAGAATTATACTAGTTTCAATAAACCAAAAAGATTCATATGTAAGTTAGACTTTATCTAACATTATGAATTATTATTTTGTTTTTCCTTTCACAAATCAAGAATTTGTTAAAGATAGTGTGAAAAATGAAATATTTCTTTGACAAGTCTTCACAGGAAGAATTAATGGGTCAAGTTATTCCTCTAGAAATTATATTATTTGATTAATATGATTTCTTTGAGCTATATACTTTTCAAAACCTCTGAACAACCCAGTGAGTTTATCAGATGTCCTTTTAAAAGGCTCCTTCAAAAAATAGCATTCCTATAATATTTCTATATTAAGTCAAACAAAGGTAAATGATTTATCATTTTAGAGTAAAACTGAATAGGACCATAATAACTTAGGGAGTGAAAAGAGTATTAAAAGCACTTTATTTAATTACCTCAGTATTCCTATCTGTGTCTTCTGACTCAGATTTATGCTGCAGACTTGCAAAGAAATTAAATTTTTAATTATATTTTAAAATGTCATTATAGGGATAAATAAAATTTGATGCATTTACTGAAAGCAGTCACTCCTAACAGCACTCACTTCTAAATGTGACTGCAGGTAAAAAAAATGGGGGGGGGGGGGGGGGGGGGGGGAATGATAATTTTAAATAATCTCAAACTCTATAATGATTTTGAACTTGCATGAGCATTATCCCATAGCTTGAATAGTCAAACATTTATTTTGAGGAATTTAAATAGCCTATAAATTCTCTAGTTTATTGTTGCCATTTGCATTCCACATTGTGCACTATTAGAGTAATGTTTGATGCACCCACACAAATACATTAAGACTGATTTAATAAAGGCTGTTCCAGGGCTGGTGTGCCATCCTGAGCTACTGGGGAGGTGTTTCAGCTGCATGATAGAATAGATAAAATCTCTCTCAGTTACAGAAGGCATAGCTCACTTCCTCCAAGGGAATAATTCATGTGAGTGTCAGGGCAAATTTCAGCAAAAGCTGCACAGTCATTGCCCTCAGAGAGGGGAGACATCTAAAGAAATTGCCACATTTTAAAGTTTGCAGATAGAATAAAACAATGCTGTACTATTGAAAAACACTAAATAACTGAGTGTGGCTGATGAATTTTTACATATAGATATGTATTTAATTAATAACTAGATTCACATTATTTTATTACAATTATTATCTTCATGGAAAGTGTTCACTGAAGCAATATGTCGCCTTCTTAGAAAAAGCCTTAGCCTTTTTTCTAAACTCATTAAAGGATCACCAATTTTCTTCTATAATTTTAAAGCACCTAAAATTTACCACCAAAACCATTATTCCTCTGCTGTGTTTTAGTTTAAACCATGATCTTCTCAGTTTCATTTTTCTAGGAGGAATAATTGTCTTATTCATGATGAGCATAAATATGGCGAGATACTGGCAAGTGCCAGCAATTTCGTCTGATGTAGTCTGATGCATAGTTTAGTAATAGAAGAATTGTATTTAAATAAACTAACAGAGTAGTTGACAGAGTAAAAGCAAAGGAACAAAAATGTTAATACAGCTGTCTGTGCCTTTATGTTTACTTTGTGCATGTTTAATAAAGGAACCATTTTTGAATGATATGTGAAAGCTAATTTGCTGTCAGGGTCTTGGAACATTAAGCTAAAAGAATCCCTAGAAGATGTTATTTTCATACAGACAAAATAAGACCAGCCTTATCACTATTCTTCACCATTTACTTGTCTACCAAAGCTGAGCATACTTACACAGACAAAGCCTCATTACTCTACCCAAGGGGTCTATACAGAGGTTAGCAATCTTTCAAGTCACAGTTTTCCCTGACACCTGGTCTGAATCTTCATTGCATCAATAAAGTTCTACCATTTCTCTTACAAAGCTGAGACTCCTTTCACCTACTCCTCTACCATTTCTTCTTCAGCCTAAACAATCTTGAATCTGTCTTTCTATAAGAAACATTTACTGCATGCCTAGGAATTGTGTCCTATATATATTGTCTTCAAGTGATCCAAGTCTCCCACAGGGTGAAGTAACCTACTCAATACTAATGTGTTGCTCATTTTTCATAGGACAAGGTTATGCCATTGCTTATCTCAAATTATTACATTTTCCAGGATGATATTTACCTTGTAAGGTGTCAGTGCTGCCTACATTCAATTTACAATCCAGACACCTCTGAGTCTGTAGTCAACTACAGTGCCAATACTATGTCCTGCAGCTGCCTCGCTGTTCATCCCTTCCAAGGCTGGGACTTAACATTTGCCCATGTCAAACACAAATTTATGTTTTCCAGACTATATCTCAAATTTTTCCACATAATGTAATTTCAAATTCTCTCAACAAATGTACCACATGACTATTGCTGGCTCTTTGCATCTTCTAGTAGCACCTGGCCATTTACAAAACAATTGAATGTCAGCAGGGTTCGAGTAACCCTTACAGAATTGCATTGAGTTCCCCTTCCATTCCCATAATGGTATGGAGTTATTTCAAATTAGCCTCCAAGCAGGTTCCCAGACAGACTAAAAGCTGTGATATAGGGTTTTTTCCCTAGACCGTGCTGTTTGGTGTCAGGACAGCTCTGTAGTTTATAAGACCATGTTTATGGAAACTATGCCATTAATCAAATCTAACTTGCTGTATATTTTTGACCACACTTAAGCTCTTGTCTCTGCTTAGCAAATAAATAACTCAAAAACAAATTATGGGCAAACACAAAATGAGGCAGATGGTATGCTTTACTTTTTCTTGTACTTGTTTACCACCACCAGGGCAATGCTCTTGGGTCAGAATGGTCTGTGACAGACAAGAAGAAAAGACGCCAGATGTTAACTATAAGTTGTTGTACTAAATTAATGCCAGTCTGAAATATAACCAGCAATGGGGTCACTACTGCTGTGACACAAAAGAGAAAAAGCAGACTGTAACAGATGTTTCTATTTTTTCAAATGGATTTCTTTATTATTAGTTCTCACTAATCTAAAGCTTTAGTGACCGAAGTTTCTATAATTGACCTCAAGATATACAAGACGGATGTAGACTCTTCCCAAAATTTTGTGGTTCCTGATCTGAACATGGTCAAAAGTAGAACAGGGTTGTGCAGATACTAGCCTTGGTTGTAGAAGCCATCTTGTCAACCTAGTGGAATAATCCCAGGGGGCTAATTTTCCACTCCAAGGAGGCTCAGATTGGAATATGGCCATGCTGCTGCCAGCCCCCAAGAAACCTTGCTCACAGCTAGGACAAATATCTGTGCACATGCACACATGCACTGTATCACATGATGCAGAGATACTAAGGGGAAAGGAAGTAAAGTACTGTCTGTCTGTAAATTAACAAGTTATCTGATGAAATAAAACCCCCAAAGTCATAAAGAAAAGTAATCCTCTAATTATCCTAGTCACTTGAGTGGTATATTAACTTAACTAGTTGTATACTAACTTGTATATATACTTAACTGGCAGTGAGACAGCTACATGTATTATGGATGAATACTGCTTTAAAGGAAATCCCCAGCCATGTCTCATTCTGAATTAGGTCCTTAGCCAGTGTAGAATGACATAGCTCCCTTTAAAGCCAAGACATTGTAGCTGATTAAAACAGCTTCAGATGTGGCCCAGTAAGATTTTTTCCATATGGCCTGCAGCCATGACCATTTGGTGTATCTTGTTTCTCTACCTCTGTACTACTTCCCCTGCAGGGACAGGACAGGACCTTCTGTAGGGACAGTTAGTGCTCCTTGGATGTGAGGTGAACCATGGGCATTGACAATAGATGGCCATGAGTTGAGAACATCTTTTAAAATACATATAAGCTTAGATCATAGAGTGGGATTCACAGAAAAAAACTAAGGATAAAAAGCTTAAGCATGACAGTAAATAAAGTGATCCATTCAAAAGGCTGAGATTGACTGTCTTTTAAAATTAACATTTTTACAAAATTACTATTGAGATGACAGCAAAATAAATTTAGGTGTCCATAAAAATAACTTTCAGTAAATGGAGTGATTCAAAGGAACAATTGTAGGCATAATTCCAGTTTCTTCTATCAATAATAATATTACAGTGTAGCACATAGGCCACTGGTAGCCCACAAGTTTTTTACTTATACAGTGCAATACTAGTAAAGACAAGGCTACGGGTACTCACATTTATAAGTTCTTAACTGTCACACCATTAAATATCCTTTTAACCAGAAAACTCTTGCTAGAATCAAGGGTGTAGCTGTAAAAGCGTAAAAGCATAAAGGCCAGAAAAACAAATTGTCACAGGTGTATTGACTAGCACCCACTCTACATGTAGCTTTTGTTATAATCTTGAAATGTTAAGGTTTACTGCATTTCTAGCTAGTAATTTAATTCTACAGTATGGCAAAAAAAATGTATATATATAAAAAAAATAAAAATAAAAATTCATTCATATCTTTATTTTTAAATTTCATACAGGGAGCTACAATTATTTTTATTTTAGAAAAGTCTGTCTAGGAGATATGTTTCTTGTCTTCCCAATTTTACTGAATATCTTAGACACATCAGAAATCTTTTGGCCTACTCACTCAGTCAGCATCCACAAACATAGCATGAAGATAACATCAAAATAGGCCCTGCAAAATGTTGTCCCTGAAGAAACATTACCCTGGAGGACGGAAAAGAGAACAGGCATGTGTCTGCACTCCCTCCTGTGAAGAGGGGAAGAGATAACTGTGCTCATGGAAGGCATCTAGTACTCCCACACAGGGTCTCCTCAGTTCCATGTGACATCAGAAATGACAAGCAGAAGTAAAAATTACACTCATTTTAGGCTTATGTTTTACTCTGCTGCAATATATGAGAGGATGTTTTTAATAATTGATGATTGTTGTTTAATCTACAGACATTTTATCACTGTCCTGAAAATGTTATCATCATCAAAAGGTTTTCTAAATTTCTAACTATTATGTGGACTGCCTTTTGTAGATGTACAGAAATAGAGTCAGGACAGTGTTTGACGTTTCTTTGTAGAAACACTTACTACGTGTAAATTTCTCAACAGTCACTAAATTAATTTCTTTCAACAGGACAAAAGCTCTGGAAACCCCTGTAAATCCCTTTGCTACTGATAGAGTTATGGCAAAATATTTGTCATCCTCAGTTCCTTAACAGGAATCCTTATGCATACTTGCATTCTTACAAGGGGCAAATCAATATCTCTCTCATGCATTGAATGAAAGCAAAAAGAGACAAAATGGAACATAGAGTTTAGAGTGTAGAGCCTTTATTTAAGAGTATTTATCAAAACCTTCTTCTTAAACCTGAAGAATAGCACAGCTCCAAACCCTGGCAAGTGATAAATATGCTAATAATGATAACACACCTCATTTCTTCAGTGAGGTCACTTTCTTCCATTCTTTTTTCTTGATTACTTATTGGCTTTTGAAATAAAGCAGCCTTTTTAGCTGCAGAGACACTTTCCAATCAATGGAAAATATGAAACAGTAGTGCCTTGGCAGCGGTGGCCAGAATTTGGCAAATATATTTGTCTAACAAATGGAAAGGTAAGTGTCTTACTCCATATATGATGACTAGAGTTTTTGATTAATCTAAAATGTAAATATTAAGATCTCATTCAAAAATATTGGTGCTTCTTGAAATACAGGGAAGAAAAATGAATGTCCAAAACTGGATTAACTATTGCCGTCAGATTTCCTCAAGATGGCCAGCTTACCATGATCTTAAAAAGACCTTCCAAATAATTCCTAAAGCCAAAGGTAGTATCATAGTAATTCAGGAGAGAGAAATCATGAAGTTCACACCAATGGATTTACTTCTGTTGGACAAAATCACTTGCATTATGTAGTTTGCACTCTTTCTTAACTGTTCCTAATAACACTGACCTCAGATATGTGCAGGCATTCTGACTTGGCAGTGAGCTCTTCCAGCTACACAGAATTATGCTGTGTCTGACACTAAAATGTCGAGCATTTTCTCCAGACTTCATCAGCATTTATTTGGCTCTAGCTGGACCTTTTAAATTTCAGATTTACATCTCATAGTAGGTAACTTCATACAATCCTTTAATGGATACAAAACCAAGTAAGCAAAATCACAAGGGAGACAAAACAGATGACAGGCACATATTGACTGGGTTTACCTGGCTGGTATTATGTTAAGTTTGAGCTATTCTTTTAATCTTTCTTCTGCATTTAGTTCTGTGCAATGTTGGAAAAGAGTAAGTATTGCATAAATGTTGTAGAAATTACTCAGCTATTTTATATTCTTACAACCTAGGAACATCCCAGTAGGTGCCATATCTCACTCCCTGCTGGTATTGCCATAACAGATATCCAAATTGTGCTAATAAGGGAATTAAGAAGTTGAAGAAGGAATTTCTTGAGGAGAGGAGGGTCTGAACATCTTCCATGAGGCAGCAGGTAAAAAACAAGTAATTGCTGACTCAGCTGTTTAACTAGGAAGGGGTGGGGAGTCTTGTGTGTGGCACTGTGTAGGTAACATGGGCAGTTTTGCTGTGGGTGATGATATCCTAAAATATATTTGGACAAGATGGTTCTTTATTACTGAACAAAACATCTGTCTAGAGGCTCATATACAATTTGTCTAGTCAGTGGAAATGTCACACCTGTGTAAGACTTTTGTTTCCAGATGTAGTAAATCTATGGCTTTAACAATGTTTAATGATGCTGTTAGTTAACAGAAGCTGCTGGGCAAAATTTCAGTGAGGATAGAGTCAGACTTTTAGTGATGCCCAGCTACTGGTCAACAAGGAATGGGCATGAACAGAACAACTGGAAAGCCCATTTTTTATATATCTATATATCTATATCTAATCGATATCTATATCTATATCTATATCTATATCTATATCTATATCTATATCTATATCTATATCTATATCTATATCTATATCTATATCTATATCTATATATCTAGATAGAGATAGAGATAGAGATAGAGATAGAGATAGAGATAGAGATAGAGATAGATAGATATAGATATAGATAGATATAGATAAATATAAGGTTTGTTTGTTTGTTTGTTTTTGGGTTTGGTTTTTTGGTTTTTTTTTTGGTGGCAAGAGGAGTGAAACACAGGAAATGGTTGAGAGAGAATATGTGAAGAGAAAGAGACCCAACTGGGGAGACCCCTAATCAACTTGCTCTAGGTTGTCCACGTTGAAGTAGCAAATTGGGCCAGAGCTGCCTTTCAGCCACAGCCATCCTGTGATTCTGTGGTGCCCATGATTTGGTTTTGGCCTTTTGCAAATTTTGCATCTCTTCATTCTCTGTGGATAACAATTTATACAGAAAATGGATTTAAACAGAATTACCTTGTCTTGTGAAAGACTGTTTATATTTCAGAAAATGAAATATTATTCAGTGAATCTTTAACAGCCAAAAAGTTCAGTGGGAAAATTATGCAAAGAATAACTGGTGCTAAAGAACAAAAATGTGCATGGTTATATATAATGTTGTAACATTGCCGTAGAATCAGCTATTCAGCTAGGAACAGCTGATGTGACTTGTTTTGATTTTAGTAGGATTTGGGATACACACAACAGATTAAACCTTTACAAGGCAATTAGTTCCATAGATACCATGGAAGTGGAAATTATGGGAGCAAGTTTACTCATTTTAGGACTCTATTCAGGGGTGTTTTGAAATGTGCATTTGAAAGAAAGGTGCACATAATCCTAGGGGAAAAAAAATTATTCTTTTTTTATTCCAGTCAACACCCAATATCATCCTCTCCCTGTCTTAGCATACATTGTTATCGTTATTAGTATTTCTAATTATTAATACTTACAATTAATCCATACAGAGTAATTCTGAACTAGCATTAGAATAATTTCTGCAGAGTGAAAGATACTATGATACCATGTATTGTTTCTACTAAAGAAATAGAATATACGTTTGGCCTCAGACAGTGTTAGACTGAGTTCATCAACTAATTTGTAGAGGGCTAGTGTAGCTGTTAAAAAAGTTTAATTTATGTGGCCTCCTATATTCCCATGCACAAATATTTTGGAAATTTGCCACAAGGCAGGTCTTGAATGTGTCCAAAGCATATTTAATACTGTAGGAAATAACACAAGTGTGTAAATGCTGGCATACAAATAAGTAAAAAAGTAAGATACAGTAAATAAATGGTCAACACCAATGAGAAGAAAATCAAAATGAAATAACAGTGTAGGATCTGCTTCACTGTGAATCGAGAAGAGATAAAAACTAAGTTAATAGTCATTATATGGAGTTTGCTGAAAATTAGGAACCTAAAGTGTAAGAGTATCTCCTGTAGATCAATAATAAAAATGACAGCAAATTGATAAAACGCATTAACAGGGCACAGAGACAGCCTGCAGGGCAATTTATGTCATCTTTTCAAATTTTAGCTGTTGTTGATGAACCTTCAGTTCAGATCTGGATGATCAGGGGTTTTGCACTGTCCATTTGAAACTATTTTCATCTTTGATGATGATTGCAAAATCATGTCTGGTCTTTAGTAGCTTTACATAAACACAATTTTCGTCTTTTCAATTAATGAGCAAATTCTCTTTTCAAATGCATATGTTACAAAAAATCAACTCAACAGAAATATCTGCGTGCATGTCTATAAAAATGAAAAAAAACCCACAAAAATATGGGAGCAAATCTACACTTACGTACACATGCACACAAGAATATTTGGATTTATATGTAAATACCAAAATCCTAGATTAAATTCAATAGCAGCTTCTGATACAGCTTTAAAGCTGTTTCCAATGTTAGTGAAATTACATATTTAGTATTATTCCTTCTATAATTCTTGTCCTTTTGAGAATTATTATTACTATTATTATTATTATTATTATTATTATTATTATTATTATTATTATCCCAAATCCAGATATACATACCTTATACATTTTTGCCATACGCAGTTGCCTTCTAATTCTAAGTCACATATGCTATGATATATTTATGTCAGTTATATTCTATATCACTTTCCGACCTATATTTACAGATACTGCTTTTCAACTCTGCCAGGCTCTTTCAATCTGCTCTGTTAAATAAGGAATGTGTCCTTCATCTTTGTGTATTGTGTTTTCCAGTACATATATAATTAAATATGGTACCTATTAGGTATCAAATGTACCACCACACTAATCCAAACTCAGCAGCAACATTTTTTTTCAATGTTACCTTGTTATTCACAGCCTAATTCTTGCATTTACTTTCTTCATTTGAACAATGCATGGGGAAATATTTTTAGCAAGTTTGAACAGTGCTAGGAAATAAGTATGTTGTATTATATTCTAAATGACACTAAAAGTGTACTTGCTACATATTTGGGCTTACAAACTTTGTTAGTTTGGTTAATGAAAATAACAAGGAAAATAAAGATGAATATGGGACTGTTGAACAGAATTCATAATGGTCACAAGATTTTACTCATGTGACAGATTTTTCCTCTATTTTTAGTTAAACACTAAAGAGATAGCACAAAAAAATTATAGTCTAGCAAATACAGAGGCATGTCTAGATTCTTGACTCTCTTCATGCATGGTAGATGTTTCCACTGTGATCATGTTTGATCGTATTTTGAAGCCGTAGAAAAAAAATATAATTCATACTACCCTATGCATACATGGGATGAGAACAGTAAATACAGCGATACTTTAAGAGCAGAAAAATAATTTTTAAAAAACCCAGCTCTGTTCTAACTGGCCTTCAGCATCAGTTTATAGGTAAAAATCTAAAGATAATCTTATTCTTATTATGACTGCTATGTTGTTATTAATGGAAAATCCTCTTATTAATCTATTTTCCTCTAGAGTCAGCTTGCTTACCTAATCAATATGGGTTGTTATTAGAAGATAATAGGATAACTTTCATATAGTCTCAGTGTTGTAATATAAAGAATAGTACTTTGAAGGCTTTCTTATTTCAAAGAATACATAGATAACCACATATTTTAGAGATTAGGTTTTTTCATCAAGAGGAAAAATTAAGATTTGAGATAAAATTTTGATATTTTCCCCTGTTTTAATTGGGAAACACTTAAATTTTCAATAACTGCAACAAAAATTAATGCCCATGATCACTTTGGGTTATCATATTGTTTTCATTTCCATGGTTTTTCATGTTGTTTGTAGTAGTTAAATGACAGCATAATTTCAAACTGGTTTTATCTAAAAGGCTCTACAAAACCCTTTTTAAAGTGTTTCAAACCAAGATTTAATTTTTATCCACCCCCCACCCCCACCCCCCACCCCCCCCCCCCGAAGTACATTTTGGAAAGGTGAGGCAAACTGAAAATAGTGAATTCTTATAGGAAGATTAGATTTTGGTGAATCTGTATGTTCCAAATTGGGGGGGGGGGGGGGGGAAACAACCCAAAACCAAAACCAAACAAAACAAAAAACCCACAACCAGTTTTAAATTAGTAAAAGGTTTCATTTCAACAACTTCCCACTAAACCTCTTAGAGGTCTGCCATACACATTGTATGCCAACATTCATATTGACTACTGCTGCAGTGAATTTCCTTGCCATAATTTTTATATTTCTCCTTTACAAAGAATGAAGGGGTTTTTTTTCTCTTGGTCTTCAAAGCCTAGATAAATCCTAGAATTGGTGCTGAATAAAAAATTTCAGGGTTATCTGGAAATCTTGATGGTTAAATTATCAATAAAGTAGTCAGAGGTTCCAAAAATAATCTTTCATTTGCTAGGAAGCTGAGCTGTAAAGCCTCATTAGGTTCTCTCTACAGTTTTCATTTAAAAATAATAATCTCAGAAGTGAGAGCAGTAGTCTGTGAGGATGTAACAGAACAGATTTCCACATCAAAGTGTCACCAGTTAAGATACTTTATCTGAAGTATTTATAGTGTGAGATATGCAATCTCTTTCAAGTCACATGGTGCTTCTCTTGCTACTAGCTAAAGTCTTATTGCAGGAATAGTCTTTCTGAGATGAATTTATCAATATAGGTTTTAAATTGATATATCAAATCATTATTTTATATTGAATTTATCAATCAATACAAGTATCTGAGTCACAATTTTATAGATTAAGGCCCCTTGGTTCAGATGAGTTGCTCAAACTAATTGGTTTACAAATACTTGTAAACTTACTGGAAAAAGATGCAGTTGAATAAAATACAGAGAAAAGAACCAAAGCTTTCAGGTAAACTGGTTGACTCAAGAGGGGTGGGTATGATCATGTGAAAACTGAAGATAAATATTAGATGCCAAGAGGTTCAAAATTAATGGTAAATGAAGGAATTTTTGAATGGTAGGAGATTTTTTAAAATACAGAGTATGACAGATATGGCAGATATGGAAGCCAAAGTTTCACCAAATTTAGAAACAATGAAGAAATAAATGGCAAAATTTTACATACCTCTGTCTAATCTACTGAAACTTCTAAATATATAATTGTCTGTTTTGCACACACCATGTGTCAAGGTCCAGTACTGGAACTGGACAGAGGTTATTTACAGGAAAGGGGTTTGGATATGTTGTGTTCAATTACCAGAACATTTCAGACAATGAGTCATCGGGAACTCTGAGAAGCAGCATCATCAGCAAAATCCTTTACTGCAGTGCTACTGAGAAGGGTGCACTAATGACACTGATAAAGTTGAGGAACTGACAGTGTAAAGATTACTTTAGAGTAAAAAGTACTCTGAAGAAAGTAGGTCACGTAGAAGTTGCTCACATCCAAATCATATGGACACTCTCATCCTTAATTTTAAATTATGTTGTCTGTCATGGGGCAGTTCAGTTTAGGAGTTTTTTCTTTGATAACCTGAGAGAAATGCTTGATGTTTTTCAACACAGTAATGAATTCTGCTACAGCAAATATACTGTAGTTGATAAAAGCAAACTATTTGACAAACTGTCAGAGATGCATATACAAAATGACAGCTAATCCCCCTTAGTGTTGTTGGAATAACAGACTTGAAAATAAAAACCAACTATAATTAACTTTTACAAATGTTGGGATGTAGAATAGAATCCACAGGCAGTTATTTCTAGGATGTTCAAGGCTCAGATTTGGCTCTCCATTCTCTCTAATTTTAAGAAGAACCTCCTACTTAGCAATCTACAGGCAATAATGCACGAAGGACTGTAATGGAAGCATAAGAGGAATAAGGAGTGTGACATGAGAAGTCAAGCACCAGATGATGCAATTCCCCAGGAGTATGTCAGTGAAAATTGTCATATGGAACCCTTATCCTTTGCTAGCTTCCTTCTTTGAAGTGTAGACAGTGAGAAAGCACAGCTAAAGGAAGAAACATGTACTTTATGTGTCCTTATCCCCTGCATCAGTGAATGTGGGAAGGTCTGTTTCTGACCTCATGAACCAAGGTACTAAGGAAAGAAGTGAGGCATAGCCTTCATGTCACTGTAGAAAACCCCATGCAATGGTTTCTTTGAATATCACTCCAGGAATTCTAAAACTTAACTGAAAGCTTGCAGACTTTTTACAGGCTCTTAAACCTTCTATTACACTCTCTACCCTATTCTGTAATAGCCTACTTGGGAACGTAATAGAAGATGAAAGTGCTGGAAAGCAGTAGGAATTTTCTTTCAGTGGCTGAATAGGCTCAAATCTACTTAGATGTTACCTCAAAAAACCTTACAAAATCAGGACAAAGTAACATTGCATCTCCTTCCCATACTGATCCTGGATCAGGCTCTTCTTTGATTTTGGTGACAGAGTTGTACTGTTGTAGACCTCTCTCAGGACACTGAGGAAGTATTTGGGCTTGTCCATTAATACCGTATTTGGGAAAGTAACTCTAATGAAGGAACAACTGCATAAGAGGCATGTGTCATAGGTTTTCATGGTATATTTTAACCTGGTTCCTTTGACAAAAATGTAGAGGCTTATGAGCCACAGAATGTGATTTCCACTCAAAAAACCTGACTTATGCAAAGATATATCCAAAGCTATCGGGATAATAACTTTCACAATGTTTGAGAAATAGTTTGTTGTGGTGTTGTGGGTTTTTTTCCTAGCATATAAATGGTACAGGATCTCCAAATTTATTATAATTTGGTTGTAAAAGGGACAAATCCTGAAAGTACTTGGACCTCAAAAATAATACAATTTCACTGGTGTTACTTCAAGTTTTCAGTAGTCCAGAGCAGAACCTGGCCAAGCCTATTAAAAGACTTGACAGTTGATGATCCATTTAGATATGCCCCAAGATACTGAGCAAAAAGTCACCATAACAGATGCAGAAAATCAATTCCATTGTAGTAGGAAAAGAAAAGACAGCTTCATTAGTTTCAGAGAGAACTTTCTGTCATTATGGAAAGTGGATTCAAATATAAAAGGGATCCTACATGTTCAGTTGGGAATTCTCTGTCCTTTTCTCAGGAGAAATTACTAACCATTCAATCATCATTTTTTCATGCTCTGTTTAGCCATTTTAAGGTGATGTTCTGAAAGGGATGGTAATAGGTATTCTTGCTTTAATTTACCACAACAGTATAATAAATAAAAAGTAGATAAAACCTCAGCGACATGAGCTGAAATGGAAGAAAGAAAAGTAATATGGAATAATATAGCAGAAACATAGGGAGTGACATTTAATTAATCACCAGTCTTAACCAATTAAAACTGCGCTTCAACATCACCTCAAATAACGCCATTTATACAGTGTATAACCCATCCTAATAAAAAGATTTTGCCTCCTTGAGATGGCAACAGTAATTGCAGGATAATTGCAAGTGTTTAATCTACAGGAAGAAGATAAAAATTCTGTAAATTAGCTGAGACTCACAGGTGGCACCATATATGTTCAAGAGTAAGAACACAAACAGGGGAAACTATAAACTGGAAACCATTTCATGTGCCCATCTTCAGCTGTTTTAGAAGTTCTTGTCTACCTGATCCCACACAAGAGCAACTCTTATCGTTTCAATGGCCCTTCTGCCCAGAGTCATTGTAAACAATGTTAGTGATTCACCTAGACCCAAGTTTGGAAAAGATCCTTCCCATTGCTTACAAACCACAATTCTAACAACCAGTCTTTCTGTGGCAGTTCTTAAGTGAATTTGTCTATAATTTGCTGAGAATATGTCCCAAATAACCCTACTCCCAAACAGGAGGGTTGTCATGCTTTGGAGGTGTCTGATGGGTATATCACAGATATACAAATAGAAAGGAAATATTATATTTATACCAGTATAGAACTGAAAAATTGATTCAATTCAACTTGACTTCAATTAGACAATTTGTGGTAACTTGGTTTATGCTTCACTAATAGCTTCCTTAATTGCAGACAAGCAATAGACCTGTAATTCAGCACAGCTACGGAAGATTCACTGAGAACTGAAAACACATTTGCAAGATTAGCCTTGGGAATAAAATGTGCAGAAACTGATTTTTTTTTTTTTCCCTGTAATTGAAACCAGTGAAGATTTGAATTCAAATTCTAAGGAGAACGTCAAGTAATTCAAACTAGCAAATAACACAAACACAGAAACATGGTTTGTTCCTAGCTCAGCAAAAATAGGGTATGTATTTGTGTTGTATGGACTTCTATCTTTATAATTTCTAGCAGGAAAGCACAATACAAATGATTTAGGGGCTCCATCTGAACATGTGCAAAAACTTTCACTGAGTTTACTGATGGTGGGAATTGCAGAGAAGAAAATGAATGGGAAAATAGGTATTATTTACACAGCATTGGTTCTCTTGGATTCTGCTGACCTGCTACCAGTACTATCCTGCAAGAAAGCACACTTTCTTTCTGTGGTGGTTTCACGTTCGCTAAATTCTGGTTGCCAAATTTAGTGTAGTGGTCTTAGTGTTTATTCTCTTTTTGTGGGAGAAGATCACGAGAAAGCAAAGCAGGCTTAAGCTTAAAAATAAACAAATAGTTTTATTAACACATACTAAAAGAATGGAAAATTTGAAAAAAAAAACCAAAAACAAATAAACCAGAATGAAACTCCAAAACACTCCCCCCTCTCCCTACAAACTGTTAACTTTCCTATGAAACAACATAGAGAGACATAACCTGTGATTTTCAGTCAGTTTCACTATTTAAACATAATCTTTCATCACTTTGGGAGAGGAGTCTCTCTAGAGTCCTATGGAGACATTCGCCACAAGACAAAAAACAATCTCATGGTTGTGGCTCCCAATGTCACAAATCTGAAACCACCCGGAATTTTTGCAGATTTTGCAGTCCCATCCATTAGCAGCCTTGCCCCTGGCCACTCATGGGCTTCTCAGTGTATCTGGGATACTGTTTAAGAATGCTTCTTCTAGTACAAAACAAGGATTCTCTTCCTCTGTCTCTAAAATCATCTCTATCTCAAAAGAAATAGAGACCTCCTTTAAACCCAGGAGCCAAGGGCTTCAAATACTTTCTCTCTAAAATAATTTTCATCTCAAAGACTGAGACCTCCTTTTACCCCAGGAGTGAGGGACTTTGAGATTCTCACTTAAATCTCAATCATATCAATCCCCAATTTTGATTAGAACCAGCATTCCTCCAAGGAACATTAAGATATTACAAGAAACAGTCAATTTCTCCATAGTTTACTCCAGAGAAGTCCAGTTAAAAATGTCCATATCCTCAATCCCTCTTCTAATAACCTTCATCAGTTCTTTCATTCTTGCTCTACTGACTTCATGCAGTGTCTTTCCTACGTCCACTCTGTCTCTTTCTTTTCTCTCACAGAGAAGGGTCAGGCCTTGGAAGCTTCATGTTGCCAGGAAAGGGTTAACTCTGCCCAAGCCTGCAGTGGCCATGTGATTGCCCCAGGCTGCAGTCTCTCCCCTGCTGCACCTCAGATCAGCCCAGTTTCCTCTCTCCACTCTTTTCCTCTCCCTCTGGAAATCGCTGGAGGAGAGGGGGCAGAGCTCTGCCCACCCCTCAGTGACAATCAGGGCGGCCTTGGCCCAAACGAGCCCATAGTTGTTATCAGGGGCCTGGCAGAGATCCCTCCCTGCTCCAGGGCTCCGTAGTATTGATTAACTTATTCATCAATGGCTTGGAGGAAGGGCAGATGCCTCCCCAGCACGTTCACTGATGACACAAAGCTGGGAGGAGTGGCTGATACCCCAGAGACCTGTGCAGCCCTTCAGAGGGACCTTGGCAGGCTGGAGAGATGGGCGGAGAAGAACATCTGAAATTCAGCAAGGGAAAATCTGGGGTCCTGCACCTGGGGGAGGAATAACTCCAGGCATCAGCACAGGCTCAGGGCTGACCTCCTGGGAAGCAGCTGTGCAGAGAAGGGCCTGGGTCCTGGTGTCCATGAGCCAGCAGTGTGTCCTTGTAGCCAAGAAGGACAATGGTAACCTGGGGTGCATCAGGGAGAGCATTTCCAACAGGGAGAGGGAGGCAATCCTGCCCCTCTACTCAGCCCTGGTGAGGCACATCAGAGAGCTGTGCTGAGTTCTGGGCTCCTCAGGACAAGAGAGACATGGAGCTCCTGGGGCAGGTGCAGTGGAAGGTGACAAAGATGACAAGGGACTGGAGCATCCCCAGTATGAGGACAGGCTGCGGGAGCTGGCCCTGTTCAGCCTGGGGAAGAGACACTGAGAGGGGACCCCATCAATGTCTGTCAGTGTCTGCAGGGAGGGGTCAGAGGAGGGACCAGGCTCTGCTCGACGGTGCTGAGCAACAGGACAAGAGACAACGGGGCAGTGAGTGAAGCACAGGACGTTCCACCTGAACGTGGGGAAGAAATTCCTTACTGTGTGGGTGACGATGAACTGGAACAGATGGCCCAAAAATACTGTGGACTTGCCCCCATTGGAGATTTTCAAGAACCATCTGGACACAATCCTGTGCCATGTACTCAGAGATGGCCCTGCCTGAGCAGGGAGGTTGAGCCAGACCACTCTGGGACCCTCCAGCCTGACTCTTTCTGTGATTCTGTGAAGAGTAGATAACCTACTGCTTGACATGAACATGGCCTATCAGATCAGCTTTCCACAACTTGGCATAGCAACCTGGAAATTTGTCTGGAAACCTCACTTTAGAAATCACCCTCTTTTTCTCTTCTGACTGTCACCGTGAAACACAAAGAAATCACACGAAGACAAGAGATTTCTGCAGAGGTTCTTCTGATCCAGCTTCCAGCTGAAAGGGTGGAGAGAAGACACCCCTTTGTTTATTCTTTTACTTTTTTACATTTGTGGGTCTAGCAGAAGATTGGCTTTTTGGGGTTTCCACCCCTCAGCCTCAGTGGCCAGACGAATTGTCAGTTACAATTGTTTTCAGGTTAGAAATATGCAAACAAAGGACAAAGAATGAAAAACAAAGGATTTGTTTATATTACTTCTGTGGGAAAGGTAGAAAAACTGCTCTAATATTCTACAGTAACTAAAAGATCTGACTCCATTTATGAAAATCCAAAGGCTAATAAAAAACTCAGAAAAACCAGGGTAACATCTGACATCTGCCATTTTTATCTGTGTTTACCCTCTCCTCCTGGTCCCTTTCAATGATCTAATTGTTCTCTTATTTCCTCACCTCTCTTTTCTGGCATTTCAGCTCTCACATTGATTCTTGTTTCCTTTGCCACATCCTCATTTCTCATTTTCCCCATTTTTTTTTAAATCCACTTAAAAAAATAATTTAGAAAATCCCCAACAATCAGTAGCCAGTTTAATCTGCTGCATATAAGTAAATACATCCTCCTTAATGTGTAGATGACTCAAATCAAACTTTCTTACTGACAAATTACATGACAATAGAGATGACAGCTGTATGTTAAATTGTAATAATTCAGATTTTAGTCTGTGTTGACCTTTCTCTCACCCACCATTTTAAGATCTGTGTCTCACTTGATCCAGTCCCTACAAAAATGATTTTAGAAGATACTTTTGAAAGAATTAGAGGTGCCCATGCACTTTAGCAACCAACAAGACATTAATCTAATCTAAGCAAAAATCTCTGACATGTCCCATGTAGTGAAAAGCATCACTGAGTGCTTATGAGTGTGAATTGGTTCTTGATGAAACCAACACAGCTCAGCCTTCAGCACAGACTTATCACAACAGATGAAGAATCTCAGTTTCTGGTTTCTGCCCTGCAAGCACTCCTCTCAGCAGGAGGGTTTTCAGCATCACTGGAGAGATAAAGCTCTCCCAAATCCTGCACAAAGGAACAACAGGATGTAGGAACCAGTACTTTGCTGGATACCACCTCGGTACCTAACAAAGGTAAACAGCTTGTGGGATAATTTTACAAGCACTTTGACAGATGTGGGGAGTGAAATACACACGTCTGTACTGTCAGATGAATATGACCCTGTGTAGTATGGAGAATCAGCACAGGGAAGGGAGTGAGTGATATGGAAGGATTAGCACAGGGAAAGGAGTGAGCAAAACTGAGAGGAGAAGCCAGCAACCAAGCTGGGAGCTAATCTGGGTCTGCTCTGTTTCTAGGTCATTTTACCGAAGCAGTCAAATGCTGCCTTTTACTGGAGACAGACTGAGAGATGCTATTCCAGCACAGTGATAGCTGAGTTGTAAAAATGAGGTTTGGTTAGATGAGATATTTCCTCTTTTTCCTTAGAAAGGGGAGAAGGCAGCCAGATGTATCATTAAAGTCAGTGCTCCAACAGCACAACTAACTAATCACACTTTCAGTTTTTCACATTTGACAGCCTTGATTGCATACAGTATTTCCTATTTTCTGAAGTATCAGAGGACCTCAGATCGCATTTTCTGAAACTGGATCATGACTTCTGAAATTGAAGACAAACTGTGGGAGGTTCTGATTAAATATTGATTCTTTGTAAATGCCTGTTATAGAACACAGATCAATGGATTTCCCTATCATAGACACAGATCTTTCATTTTGCAGTAGTATATTTGACTGGATTAAGTTGTTGCACAAAAGTATGTTATATATTTTGCTAGTTATGCTGCAACTATTTGGAGTTAAATAACTCTCTTATTTATGACTAAATATCTCTCTTATTTATGACTATTTTCATTATGGTGTCCTGGATCAACAGGTTATTTTTGAAGTGTGCACTTTCCACTCTCACTGCCAAACCTATACTCCGAGCCCCTGGTACCAGCACAGTGACCAGATTTTTTTTCCAACTATGCTTGAAGGATATTAAAACCATTCTTTTTTTTTTTTTCCTCATCTTTTCATAAGCTTCTTTTAAATTATATATATTTTTTGCTGCTGCCATAGGATCTTCTCAGTTCCCAGTAACTCAGCTCACACTTTACAAGTTGTCGAGTGATTACTCAAGCAGCAAAAGGCATGTGTCTGTAGAATTGTAAATTATTTATTGCTTATAGGCAGCTGAAAATTAACCTAACCAATCCTATGAAAAAGAAAAATAAAAACTACCACCTTAATTAGCTGGAGTGCTTGGCAACTCTGAACAGAAAGTTCCAAGGCACAATGAAGAGAAAAGTATAATTGCAGAGGTGCTATTCCTGATCTTACTTGCCTGCTTTGAGAATTCACAGACATCTGCTCCCTATCTGCCTTCCCTAACCCTTTGATGACTGCATGGTCACCAGCTTTTTGAATGCAGTCTGTTCTGATAGCAAGTGTGATATTTCACCTTCTCTGCACTGATACCACCCTTGTGGAGAGGGACTCTCAATACAGGGAGGAAATGAGAAAGATGGGCACGTAGGTTCCAGCCTGAGAGTACAGAGTAATCTCCACATGACTGCAGGTTCTTTGTATGACAGAACACTTACTGACTTCGCAATGGTGTTCTGACCTTCTTCAGAGATCTTACCAGACTGTTAATGGAATCTAACAAACCTTGCCTTTCAAGCAAGAATTTTTTATTCCGCACTCACTGCTGCATAATATTTTGGTCTATTTAGAAACAAAAAGGATGTTACTGTGGACTCCTAAGCAAGTATGATAACATGTACTACTCATGTGATGTTCTTTTTAAAGTAGTACATTAGAAAGGCAAATTTAATTCCCTCTTCAATCTGACAAATCCACATCTACTGTAAAGAATCCTTAAATGCGAGCTTCAAGACCTCTGTTTTGAAGCCAGTGAACTACTTTTGGAAGTAGTGCAAGCACAAAGCAGTACGAGGGCTCATTCAGAGTGAAATGTTTTGGCCAATTATATTAATCCAATGACTATTATACTTGAACAATATGGACTTCACATTATTCTCTGATGTTACTAGTTACTATCTAGACATTTTCTTCCTTTCCTTTTTTCGTTCCTTTGTTAGACTGACAACCATTCACACAAACTTGGCAAATGTTAGAAACCAATTCTCCCTATGAACTTGGCCAGCCTATCTTTTGGAGAAAGGCCAATTCATTTCCCACCTGGTGGCTTGGACTCACGCCAATGTATTGTTTAGCTGAGAATTGAGGGTCATAGGGGGAAAAGGCTAAAAGCAGCAGGGGAAGAGGGAGGAAAAGGAGTTTCTGCTGGCTCTCTTGCCTTAACACTTGGCACTACTCCATATGTCTGGAGTCAGCACTTTCTCATTTCTTGCTTTACATTGTTTTGGCTTCAAAAAAAAGCAAAAATGTAAATGGAAAGAGGTTTCCAATTAGAAAAGTTAATGAAATGGTGGACAAAATGCCTTTTTCTGGACAAAAGTTGCATGCTGGTCTTTAGTAGATCAGCAAAAAGATAGAAAAATAATTACACTTAACACATACAATTTAATTTTAAAGGCTGAGGACTGTCACTATCAGAAATGATTGCATTCTGTAGAACATATGAGGCTTAATATGACTTTAGAGGCCACCAGTGACTGATCATTCCCCTTTAGGCACTCCACAAAAAATGGAAAAGAGTATTAGTTTATCTAGACACTACTGTAAGTATTGAATGCAACACAGTTCTTTCCTCAATTACTTCCCTTGTCACAACATTCCTTCGTATATAAGTCATTTAAGTATTTTAAACAAATTGGAAATTTTTATTTTTTATTTTTTGAAATAAAGTTCACATACACTTTTGTCAAGATCTCCTAGGCAACATATTCAGTTTTATCTTCTCTGACTCAAACAAAGTCGAGTTCTACTTATCCCCTTCAAGAGCAAAAATGGATGAAAGTGTCAAATGAATTAAGTAACAGTTTTCAACCAGCAGATATTAAGGGTATGGGAGGACACTGAAAGTTATGGGCTATAACCCTGACTTGCATAGTTCAGTTTAAGAAGTACTGTCTGCCCTTTATTCTGATAAAATTCATCTCTGAAAGACCCAGATTGACAGTAGCAGATAACAATTTTAATGGAACAATATTTATAGCTGATAGAATTTCCATTAGAGGGAGCTGTAATGGATCGTCACAAAGAAATGCCTAAATGGATTGTGTTCTTTCTGACAAGTATTCCCACAAGGGTAATAATATTAGAGAAGGTTTGCATTAATTTTAAAAGAAAACCATGTTTTATGCCTGAAATGGCATGGCTGGCAGCATTTTTCCATGATTGTGTTAACTCTTTCACTTGAATAACAATCTCTGCTCTGAATTAGCAATACCCAGATATGATACATCTAGAGAACCAGATGAAAATCTCTCAGTGTTATTTTAGAAATGTCTATATAAAACTAAAAGCATATAGAATTGTGTAAAACTTTTATATTCAGAATTATGAGCAATGGCTGAGAACAATCTTCCTGGAAGGCACTGGAGTATGCTGGAACATCGGAATCCCAGAATCACTGATGAAAATCATGAAACATGGAAAGAGGGTAAGCAGTCTAGCATGTTGTCATCTCTCACCTTCTACCACTGTTCATGCACTTCAGATGACCCCACTTAGAATGAAATTGCCTTGTAATCTTTATTTTTTGTCTGCATCTTTAAGCCACCATTCTCCTCCAGTGGTAGTTTAAGATAAGACTAACTGTGATTTTCACTGGATTATCCAGTTTTCTTTGCAACAGGGTTCAAGTAAATTACTCAATGGACTATAGATTTCAGGAGCAGAAATCATTTCACTGCCCACATCTAATTGCTTGGTTGCCAGAGGATCTGCCAAACTTCCCTAAGACAGAAATTCCAGGACAGTGAAACATTTCCAAGCCCCTGACTATCTCTTGTGCTGGATGCCTGTATACTCAAGAGACAAACCAACTATGCCTGGAATAAGGTCTTAAGACATAAAGGAAATTAAAAGCCCCAAGATGTGTGCAATACACTGAGCGGAAGCTGATGTATTAGAACTCAAAGAGGAAAGAACAGAGGATGGTGCTTCACTGCAGACTTTGTAGACTTCTGCAGCTGGTATTGGCAAGCTTGTAGCTGGGTATTACAGATTCAAAATTCAGTTTCAAATGTATGCAGTTTGATATTGCAAAACTTCACAGCACACAAAGGATGTCTTTACTTATATTTTGCCCTTAGTAGAAGCAGATTCAAACACTGAAATAAGCGACAGGCTTAGTACTGATGCTACCAGTGCCTACATAGGCATCTTCCTGTGGATTACCTTGTAAAAAGGCATTAGTCTAGTCCTAGATTGCCATTTCATAATGCATCCCGGCCAATTAGAGGACAAGAAGTGGAATCTATTAGTCCTGTGACAAACATCGTGACAAGAGGAAAGTACACCCATGACAAATCTATATTTGCCAAAAAATATTCTACAGCAGTCAATTAAAATAGAACTGAAAAAAATTAGAATTTTGTTCAACTGTTATGTCATAACCACCTAAATTAGAAGACAATACTGTAAACACAACTGTTGTGTTCTGTTAAGATGGTTTGTTCTAGTTTCCCCTATGTCAATGGTTTGCCCTCAGTTCTGTATATGCCCCTTTTTTCCTTATATGGTTATTCCCCACCTCTTGTTCCAGTACCTTCCCTATCAGTCACCTAAACTCTGCCTATCCTCCTTGTCCATTATTGTAAACCCTACCCCTTTACCTCGTATGTTCCATGTCCATCAAACCTCCTTCAAAGCTCTATTGGACTAAGCAATACAATCCCTCCCATACTTCTATCCCATTGGTTTTACTAATTGTATTCTCCACCCTCTGCTCCTCCCTACTTGAATCCAATTGGTTGTAAGTTGTCTCCACCCCAATTCTTAAAATCCCTGTGCGCATCAGTGCTCCTTGCCTTTCCCTGGTTGATTCTTTCATGGGTAAGCCCTGTGGATTTATCCCGGAGAAAACGTCTCCTCTCTTCCTTAACCCCAGTCCTCTCTGTTGCCCAAGGACAGCAGGAGTTTGCCTCGACTCCAGCAGTTTCCATGTATCCTAAGGTGCTGCTGTGGGAACACGGTTCCCCACTCCTATGGCAGCTCTGGGGTAATGAGCTAGCCTGATAGCCCTGTGGAGCAAAGGAGCTGTGACGCAGTACTATGAAATACACTCCTTCCTACATAATCAAAAGTAATTTGATTTCCATCGCAGAAGTAAGAAGTCATAGTTACAAAGGTATTACCATGAATAATAAAAAACAAAAAGCTAATTTTATGGGATTAAATCAGGATTAAAAACTATCTTTATAGAAAAATTTACAGAGAATTTTATATTCTGGGACATAGGGAAAGTTATTAATATTCCTTTTAGTTTAAACCACCATTAACTACAAGAGCAGATGGAAGGTTCAAGATCTTTTTTGTGAGATTTTGAACATCACAAGTCTAAATTAAACAGTAAACTGCAGGTGTTTTTAATGAAAAGTGTTGCTACTAGCTTATATAATGAGCCACAAAATCATCACAAAAATTATTCCAAATTAATTTGCGCTCTAAAAACCCAAGAAAGATTTAAGAGAAAACCATCATTTATGGAACCCAAAGTGTGGAAGTTAATTAAAATATTAAATGTTGTAGCATCTTTGCTGGATAAAGTTATATGTTTCATGAACAGATGGGTGAACTCAGCCACAAAGGATTTCAACAATATGTTTAAAACCACATCGGAAATTACTGTCAGAATTCAGAACTGAATTTAAAAGTATTATTCCCCAGTGACCTGCTCTGTCCCTTATATCATAATTTTTAATCAGAATCTGTCTACTTCCAAACCGTTAATAATGAGTTAATAATCAATCTCTGCTGCTTAATTCATTAAAAAAATTGTACTGTGGAAAGAAAATGTTGTAATAGGAGAGTTTTGGAAGACCACAGCTAGGTAGATAGCTTCCATAGGAAGGCTGAGGAATAATAAAATACAACTACAGAGGAAAAAAAAATTAGGAAACTCATAGTGATTCCATCTATTTAAATACACAAAAGGAAGAAATCTCCTGATTGCAGTACATCCAGGCCTACTGAATAATTACAAGTGAACTTCTGTTGACTTCTTTAGAAATCTTCTGAAAATTTCCTTTGGGAAAAAATCCGTACACAGGAGGTTTCTTTTTCTTTTCAAGCATAAGTACCCATAATCCACATGACACCATTCTGAGTTATGAAATAACTGAAGAAATACAGATCCCTGTCTTACCAGAAATATTCATCACTGGCATTTCAGCTAGGCTAATACAACAACATAACAGACTATCTTTATATGTAAGAATCTGGTACATTGAAAAACTCTCATCCTTTAAACAGATAATTTTTCAATAATTATTCCTCTATTTTGGGCCCATTTGAATGATTGTGAAGTGGGTTTGTTTTGTTTTGTTTTGTTGGGGGTTTTTTGTTTGTTTGTTTGTTTATTTGTTGTGTTTTTGGGGTTTTTGTTTTGTTTTGGTTTGGTTTGTTTTGGGGGTTTTTGTGTGTGTGTGTGTGTGTGTTAGCAAATACTAGATGTAAAAACAATGCTTGGTTCCAAGTTTTGGAGGAGCCAGTGCACTTATAATGATCAAATGGTACATGTATTTACACATGGAACTACATCTTATATTCAATGGGATTGCACAGGATGTGAATGAATGGGGAATTTGTTGTGTCATGACTTTTCCTCATCTCAGGAAGAACAGATTTCATTTCTGTGAGCATGAATACTTTTAAATTTAACTTTTCCTCTTCCCTTTTCTTGCCTTCAGCTCCCAACACCATCTGGAGAAAGGGATGGAAGCCCCTGGCAACTCCTTACTGAAGACAGAGGGTGACTAGAGGCTATGCAAGAAGGGAAAATGCTGCATAAAATACAAAATGTGTCTTCTTATGCAACAAGGAGATCTTGTTCAAGAGCTGGCATGTAGAATTAACTAAGGAATATTCAAAATATCACCATTTTTCATTCCCAGTGCAAGGAATGTATTTTGACCTTGTCATTTCCAGCGTAAGCACGTGTAAGTGCCTATGTATGAAAATTCAGAAACTTAACACTCCACTGCACACACTTCTTCCCCTGGGGAGACAGTGAGTGAACAAACACATGCCAGATGGTAGTTGCATTGCTCAGTGCACTACTGGAAGGCACTCAGTTATAGCAGAGATAAACACAGCACACAGTAAAAGCAGAAAGTCTCTACAGAGCAGCCCCTTTTTGATGCTGTGTGTTCATACACCCCTTAAACAGTGGATTCCTAGTTTACGGCAATGTCCATGCATATTTACAAAGGACAGTAGCATATCCTAAATTTTGCATGCTGGGTATAACAAGGTGGAGAAAAAGCACCTTGAATAAGGAAAAGAAAAAAAACAAAAAAAAAGCTCTTATTCCAGTCATTTAATCACAACATAAGGCTCGGAAGAAGACGACAAACATACAAATAAATATCCTAACACTTCTTGGAAATTAAAAATATTATCAGGTTCAAAGGCTGACACCTCCAGCTCTCAATTTATGGAATTTCAAATGAAACTTACAAATCTGGATACCATTTTCTCAATTCAGTCATAAGTATTAATCATCTCTTTTTTAAGGGAGACTTTGTAACATTTAAAATGGTTGATCATTTCCACTGCAGAGGGTACTTTCCACTGCAGTAGGAAAATTTACTTTGAGAATTGTAGTGAAGGCCAATGGATTTCCCATCCTTTAAAAATCAGCAGTAGAAAATTGTCAGGTGGTTACATGTTATTTAAATTTATGCTAAGTAATTTCATTCAAATTTTGCAGTATGGTTTGAAGGGAGGGAAAAACAGTGTTTTCCTTTTGTTGCTTGTGCTTCTTGAAAGATTTTGCCAAGGTAAGGTGATTCAAAACAGCCACTCAAAATAGCTGAGATTTTTCACTTAAAATAGATGTAGAGACCTGCAGGAGCAGGGAGACCAAATAAGCCTGCAAGCAAGGCTGTGAGGTCCATGCCGCAATTCAAGTGCCAGGTGGGTACTTACTTAGGTTTCAGGAGTCACAGCAGGTTCTAGATCCACAAGGCCATTTATTCTCAACAGTATTTAACTTTAAAAAATGCAATTATTTATTTTCGCTTAGATAATCTACACAAATAGCAGCAACTTATGTTAAAATTGTAACAACTGGAGTTCTTTTGCTTCGCTATGCCAGCTGAACTCCACTTGTTGTTGCACAATAGCAGAAACAAATGGTCAGTAAAGGAGGTAAGTTTGGATGGACAATAGTGAGAGTGGAATTTCTTTACTTCTGGGAATCTGATTTTTCTATCTAAATAGTAATCTTATTCTAAGGACATGATTATTAGTACTTATTTGTGGGCAATTCTCACAGCTGATACAAGAAAAGCATGTTACTAAGGACTCTACAAAGCAACTAATTATAAATACATTAAGTTTACAGTGAGCTGAAAGTCCAGAAAACCAACAGTTGTACCTGTGATTAGAAATTAAGTATTTTCATTAAAGGGAGGCTCAGCCTTGGGCAGTACTAATGGTGGATGAGCTGAACAAGTTTATAAAAAGACAGATGCATCCACAGATGTCTATCAGGTGTTTCTCTACACCTGTGTATTTTCAGTATGGGATAAAGCACCTTCAAAGCTCAAGTTCAGAGGTCTGGACCTAGTACTTATATATTAATACTTAAATATTTCCTCCGTCTCTAGAATTCATGTATAAATTTAGAATCACAGAATCACTGGGTTGGAAGAGACCTTCAAGATCATGAAGTCCAATCCAAGCCTAACACCTCAACTAGACCATGGCATTGAGTGTGACATCCAGTCTTTCTTTAAACACATCCAGGTGTGGAGACTCCCCCACCTCCCTAGGGAGACCATTCTAGTACTTTATCACTGTTTCTGTAAAAAATGTTTTCCTAATAATCCAACCTATACTTCCCTTGGCTCAGCTTGAGACTGCGTCCTCTCATTCTGTCAGTTGCTGCTTGGAGAAAGAGACCAACCCCCAGCTGACTACAACCACCTGTCAGGAAATTGTAGAGAGTGATAAGGTCACCTCTGAGTCTCCTTTTCTCCAGGCTGAACAACCCCAGCTCCCTCAGTCATTCCTCACAGGGCTTGTGCTCCAAGCCCCTCACCAGCCTCGTTGCCCTCCTCTGGACGCGCTCAAGCATCTCAACGTCCTTCCTAAACTGAGGGGCCAGAACTGGACACAGCACTTGAGGTGTGGCCTGACCAGTGCTGAGTACAGGGGAAGAATGACCTCCCTGCTCCTGCTGCCCACACCATTCCTGATCCAGGCCAGGATGCCATTGGCCCTCTTGGCCACCTGGGCACACTGCTGGCTCATGGTCAGCTGCTGTCACCAGCACCCCCAGGTCCCTTTCCTCCTGGGCACTGTCCAGCCACACCGTCCCCAGCCTATAACGCTGCAGGGGGTTATTGTGGCCAAAGTGCAGGACTCGGCACTTGGACTTATTAAACCTCATTGGATTCCGTCCATCCATTCAATCATTCCAGGTCTCTCTGCAGAGCCCTCCTACCTTCCAACAGATTGACACACACCCTCATCTTAGTGTTGTTTGCAAATTTGCTAATGAAAGACTCAATACCCTCATCCATGTTATCAATAAAATATTGAAGACATTGACAGAGAATAAAAATCAGCATATTGACAAACATATTTTGTATTACTATTATAAAATGTATATTATAAAGTTGTATATTATTATAAAGTGTAGCCATTGGCCCATGAAGCACTGTGGCACTTTTCTGCACAATAGTGTAAAAATGTTTGCACTTGGTTTGTATGTTTTACTATTTCTAGCACAAAATAGGGCATAGTGCAAAGCATGCAGAGTGTTTCTGTCATGCTGATGTTCCTCTCATTCATTTTTTGGGTATCCATAACATTTCTGTTCGTCATAGTGTAATGGCTCTCTTGCCACATCCAAGCTTTGTCAATACTACTTAAAACTCAGAAACTTTATATATATATATATATATATGTATCTATATTGATATATATATATTTAGCAAAAGACTGTGTGTTACAGTTGAAATTGAGGAACAAGAATCTGAACAATAAACTCTGCAGTTGAGGCTGACACATTCTCTGTCAATGTGGATATTTCATATGCAATTTCATGAATTCTATGACAAATAACTATGTAACCTATTTTAAATACATCAGTGAATTACAGGCCATTGAAACTAATCAAAGTACGTGATATGGAAATGGAGAAGGAAGAAAGTCAGATGAGGCAGAATAGAAAAGATCTTTAATATTTTTTTCCTGCTATTCCTTAAGTCTCAGTCAGGGAATAAGAAATCAAAAAAGAGTCATAAACTCTCTAAATAACTGTCATAAAAATTGGCTACAAAAATAAAATGTTTTTTCATGTTTAGATTTCACATATATTGGTCAAATCTTGTAAATCAAGTTGTTTTTTGTTTTCTACTGTCTTTCTTCTAGTTTCTCGTCTGTAACTCCACAGAGAGCTCACTGAAGAATAATTGCAGAAAGAGCTCACTGAATTTCACAAAATTTCTACTCCGCCTTTCCCCAGATAAATAACTCACAGAACTCCTGACACTCTGCATGGTTTATAAAACAACAGCAAGCCCAGTTAGCTTTGTTACAAATGAAAATATCACTGATGTAAGAGATGGATTTTTTTCCTGTACCAGACTAGCTGATGTCACTATCAGAAAGGTAACTGGGAGTTCAAAATTTAAAAAAGCATCAGAATTTATTTCTCAGCAATGCACTTCAAAAGAATTTGTTTATAATGAGCTCCATAGTAGTCTGGAGATGAAAGATGATAACTTATTAGAAGAGGTTGTTTATCTGAACATTACCGCAAACAGGTATTTGACGGAAGTGGTATACCTCAGTGTTCAGGTATTTACTTTCTTCTCGGGTGTGCCAGGGGAACAGAAGACTATCTGCAGGTTTTGAAGCTTTGACAAGCTTAGCAGGCTTCACTGCTTAGCAGTCTATTGGAAAGTTAGAGATAGAGATTAAAGCGTAGTTTTAGAATTCATGGCTAGCAATATATAGAGAGAATATCTGAAATGGCACTTCTAACACATACATTTCAGAGAACTGTTTCACTGTTTACCCATTTAATCTGTTAGAGTCAATGTCAAAATGAGGAAGATTTATGAAAACACTAGCCAATATTTCCCCCCAGAATTTAATAAAACAATCCTTCTATTTCACTGTGATTTTTTTCCCTTTTTATTATAATAAATAAATTTCTATGAACTTTATGTGAAAATGAGTGTTTAAAAAAATATTTACTGTTGATGTCTTCATTCAGCCCTTAAACTTAATATAGCAAGAATTTACTAAAAGCTCAGAAAAAAAAGTAGCATGTCCGCTTCATTTGAAATCTACACAAAGAAAAGGGGGGTTTATTTTTAGTTCTTCTGCATACAGAGAAAAATCTACTTCCTGGAGATCAACTTTACCTTGCTGCCAATATTCAAACTGAGAAATTCTGGGGCCATGGATAATTTGAATCCGTTGCTCACCAGCATTTTTAGGGATACCTCCATTCTTAGAGTATACTGTCTGGCACAGGAATTTCACTATGGTATAGAAGGAGGCATTTGTCCCACGTACAAGAAATTAGCCATATGCAACCCTAACCTGCCTCTGTAGTGCCCAGTCTGTCTTGCTGACTACACTGAGGCAGAACTACCCCAAGGAAGGATGAAAACACAAGCCTGTCAGGTAAAGGAAGTCAAACACATGGAAAAGTGGCCTCTGTCTCCTCCGGGAAAAACCTAGGAATCCACCAAGGGAAGGGCTGCACACCGTGGCTGTGGAAGTGCAGGATCCAACAGCTGCTTTCACCCTGCACTCACAGAACTAGAAAAATCAAGTCTGGAAAGGCACTCAGCAGTCATCTGGCCTGTGCTATTCCCAGAGGCAGAAGTGCCTGTGCACGGGCTTCTCTCGCTGCTCACACACTTTATTACTCTTGGGGGGGTGGTACTTTAATATTGATGTTTCTTCATTGTTGGAGCTTTCTCCCGTGTTTGTATGAAAATATATACAGCAAGGATTGGCACATTCTAGAACTGAGACATTTTTGTGAAATTTTATTACTTTTTAGAAAGATTTAATATATTAAGCGATGTAGATGAAAATTGAGGTATCCTATGAGTCCTCTCAAAGGGAAGATTATTTCCCTCACCTTAATTCAGAAACAGTATTCTCATATCTTTATGTAAAATAGTTGAGTGAAATTGGGTTTTAGAAAGATTATTCCTTATGCTGACCAAATATTACCTTTCTTTGTGTGTTCCATGGAATTATTTTATTAAGTGATGTACACAGAAAAAAACCCTACCTTTTTTAAAAGTTAAATAAAAACATGGAAACTATACTTAATTCTTCTCACTGTCCCTTTTTTATGGGGCACAAAATTAGATGCATATGAAATAAAATGCAAATGTTTCATGCCAATATAAAACATCATGAAAGAAGATCTTCAAATTCCCTGACCTATGTTACTCATATCTAAAGTTTAATTAACTAATTTTTATTAATTTATTATTTGTGCTCTGGATGTGCTTTCTCCTGTGGCTAATTTATCCCTGAGAAACTGCATATTTGTGTCTTGGGGAAAGGATGTCTTGAGGGAATTCAGTTTATTAAATAACAAAAAGAGCAGAAAGAAGGCAAGAAGAGAACTCTGCACCCCATGGGGAAGGCGCCACAGAGAAGAGAGGTGAGAAAACATGTTGATATCTAAGGTGATCCTGATGGTTAGCTGATGCCTTGCAAATACTAGATCCTGTTTACTCACTATTAAACCAGCTGATCTTGTAATGTCTGTTATAAATGAAATTGACCAAATTCCATAAATCAAAATTTGGAATTTTATTGAGAGACAAAATGACAGTCTCGGACAGCCACAATTAAAAGGACAGCGTCGAGCCCGGGGTCGCCGCTGGGTGAACAACGATAACACACTCTGTCAGTCTGTTATCCCCAAGTGCACATTTTCGGTTTGCAGCAGTCTCTTTTTATACACTGGATCGCGGAGAGAGACTCGGGATTTCGACGGTCCTTCCTCCGAGGCATCTTCATTAATCATGCAGGACTCAGTTCTGAGAGTCTGATTAGATCGGAGGAGGACAATGCTGTTAATGGTTGGGTCCAGGTGTGGTGTGGAGATGTTAATTTTTGGCGGAGATGATCTAGATATCGATCTAAGGTAATCATCTGGTTCTCCAGGCTATCATCTCCATCTTCCGTCGCCTTTTGTTCCCTCTCAGGGATTCCTGGCAGCGGCAGTTTCTTTTCCCCTTTCTGGTAATTCCGATCATGTTTTCCTCGTGTCCCTCCCATGCCTTTTCGGGCTAGAGAAATTCCTTTATTTTGTTGAGCCACCTTCCCCTGGGTTAATTCACAATATGCTGGTTTGAACAAAACTTGACTTATAACATGATAGTTTACACAAAACTTATATTTATATGGCTTGTATTACATTTTATATACTACTAACACAAATTAACTTTAGAACATATATCACAATCCCCCCCCTTCTAAATTCACCAATTTAATTCGTGTTCTGGTTATAGTCTTTTTTCTCTACCAAGGTAAAAAAGCCTCTTAACCATTTGATTATTCTGGTTGTATTTCTCCAGCTGCCTCATTCCAATAGGTTTTTTCTATGCTCCCTTCCTGTATCCGAGCTTCAAATTTTTCTAACACCTGAGCAGCTTTACTCTTTTTCTCATTCAATTTCATTATTTTTGAGACAGCATTGTTTTTATTTAACCCCCCTGAGGCCAATTCAGGGTCCATAGGAAGCGCTGCCACTTGCATTCCCTGGACTACTGTATGAATTAGTCTAATTAGACAGGGTATTAGACAAGGCAGGAAGACTAATCCAGCTACAGAGCACAAGATAAAGAATCCCACCTTTTTCCACCAATCTCCTGCCCCAAATATTTGATCCCACCAGGAAGCTTGGAGTATAGAATTCCATTTCTGCACTGGGACATGTGCTACCTTTTTGATTTCTGCTGCTAAATCTCTAATTGTCTCTCCATAGTCATTGATTTCTATGCAACACTCTGAGTCATTAAATTTCCCACACACCCCCCCTTCTTCTGCTAACAAATAGTCTAAGGCAATTCTATTTTGGTATACAAACGCCCTCATCTGTGAGTGCTGTCGGGCTAACAGCTCCAGAGCATCCGAAGTGTGATTTGAAACTATCTCCACTACAGCTTGTAACCTAATCAGTCGGTTCAATAAGTATACTGGGGTTTGGTAGCCCCAGCTTCCATCTTGTGCCCATGTAGTGGGGCCATAATATTCTATAATGCGCTCTGCAGGCCATTCTTCCTCCCCCCATTTCTGATTTCCTCCTACTTGTGGAAGTTCCTTCTTTATCTCCCGTCTTCTCCGGCTGAGAGTCTCATACAAAAGAGCCCCTAGTAAATTACTGCCAGTTCTGGGAAGTGTAAAGAAGGAGGGTGTAATCATCCCTAGGGTACAGGATCCTTTCCACTTTTGGGGTAACTCACTATAAGCTTTCTTTCCACAAATCCAGTAAATTCCACTTGGGGCTTTCCATTTGATGTTTATGTTTTCTGGTTTTTCCCAAAATTCTGCCAAGTCAATTAGGGAGTAGTAGGGGTTAGCATTTGTTAATTTGTGCCAGCAGAGTCCAATTCCTTCTATCCAATTACATCCTTCCTCCCTTTTCTTTCCCCAATACCCATGGGGGGGTTCGGGTTGCCACATTCTGGACTTTTGTTTGAGTTTACAGTTAGGGTGGATAGGCATGGGGTATAACCTACTGTCTCACTGTGTGCATTTCCTTCTCTGCTGACACAAATTGTCCCTATTATTCGTTCATCCAGTGTCCATCCCTCTGGCCGAGTCATTGTTTTTAAGATTTTGTTATCCCACCTTAGTAGTTGTTCAGGGGCCAAACTTTCACCTTTCCAGGGCCACCTTTCTGCTGATCTCAATCCTCCACAAATCCAGCAGTCAGTTAGCCCTAATTCTGTAGCAATTTCTTGCACTAGATCCAGGAAGAGGTTTTTGCTGGAGGCAGATAAGCTCCAGTCACTAGATTGTCTTTCTAATTGCTCATATTGCTCGCTAAGTGTCCTCATCCTTTCTTGCTCCATTCTTTTTCTTTTTGCTTCTAATTCCTGCCTTTTGAGCTCCAAGGCTACCTTTTGTATCTTGTTCTCTGGATCCAACCCTTCTTCATCTTTAGAAAAACAGAACACCTTTTTCAGTTCCAAACATACCCTTTCATCATTTTCACTCAACAAATCCAGTAATATGGGTCCTACGCTTAAGGAATTTGTTTGCAGTTTCTTATTCTGTCCCACCCAATATGTTTTCCCGTTAAGGGTACACATTTCCAATTTTTTCTTATCGTAACACAATTGGTTAACTTGTAAGTATCCCACAAAAGTACTTTCTCTTTTCCCCCCAATCCATACAGTTTTATTGCATTCCTTACAAGTGGGAATTAAAGGTAAGCTATTTAACTCTCTTCTTTTCCTAGACATTGCCATCGGGTTATTGGTTTTGTTCATTTGGAACCTGCTATTCAATTTGTAGTCCCCTCCCCCTCGCAATGTAGACCAGTCTACTCGTACCCTGGATTTCGAGACCTGGTCCCAGGTAGGTTCTGAGTGAACCTCTGGGGGGTCAGTTCCCTTCCCTGTTTTCTCCTTGGGGTTGGGGAGGCCATTCGTGGGGTACACGGCTAGGCTCAGGATCACCAGGGTTACCCATAGGCCTATCCCTCTGCTCAACCTTTCGCCTGTTGGGGTGCCACCAACGGCGGGGTAAACCATCTTCCTGGCAGCAGGGATATTCTTCAGGGTTCCTACAGGTGCTCCTTTGAGCGTATCGCCTTTTGTATTGTTCCCACTTGGCTATCTTCACTTGGTCAGCTAAACAGGGTACTTTCACTGTTCTCCTACACTCAATCACAAGTGGCTCCGCCCTTTTATTTAGTCCTCCCCTTATCCCGTTTGTGAAATAATGGAACCACTCAGGAGAATCCAATTCAAAAAGACCCGATTCTGTGGCAATGTATAGAAATAGATTTGTAAGACTGTTCTCCTCCTCAAAGCAATGTTCACATAAACTCCACGGCCTGGGTCCCCTGTAACAATGAGTCACCCAAATCTGTTTACAATACCCGCACTTAAAATGAGCAAAGGGATAGCAGGATCATCCTGCTTGGTTACAACTTATCCGATAAGCACTGGTCATTAGGTTTCCCGATGGATCTTCAGCTTTAAGTCTCCCGGAGCTGAGGTGACTTTCCACTGCGGAGAGCTGCTTTGCTGTTCAACTCTTTTCACCCGAGATGAGTGGGTCCAGCCTTTTTCTGCTGTCCTCACTGCCGTGTCAGTGGTGAGGAGGATGAGAAAAGGTCCCTCCCAGTGCGGTGACAATGGGGCTTCTTTCCACGTCTTGATCAGCACCTGGTCTCCTGGCTGGATTTTGTGAATAGCAAATCCCAGAGGTGTGCCTTGTGCTATTAGTCCGCGTTTTCGGAGCTCCTGTAAATTTTTGTTAATTAAGACAAGATAAGACTGGATCTGGCAATCTTCCATTCGGGGGTGTCCAACCAGCATTCCATGCTCATATGGCATTCCATATAGCATTTCAAAGGGAGATAAACCAGAACCTGAATGGGGTTGGGTCCTAATATTTAGGAGAGCTAAAGGAAGACACCTTACCCATGACATTTTAGTTTCTAGCATAAGTTTTGATAATTGAGCTTTTAGAGTCTGATTCATTCTTTCCACCTGACCTGAACTCTGAGGGTGCCAAGGTGTGTGATATTCCCATCTGATCCCCAGGGCCTCTGCCAAGTGTTTTGTGATTTTTGATGTGAAGTGGTTCCTTGGTCTGAATTTATAGAGTCAGGGATCCCATATCTAGGTACTATTTCCTCCAGTAACCTCCGTGCCACTGTTTGTGCTGTTGCCCTGGGGCTAGGGAATGCTTCCACCCAGTGTGTTAATTGATCCACTATTACCAGTAAATATTTATACCTTCCTATTTTAGGTAGTTCAGTGAAATCTACTTGAATCCTCCCAAAGAGGCGGTATGCTAAGGGGCGTCCCCCTGGTATATTTTGTCTGATTCTAGACTTATTAATTTTCTGACACACCAGGCAATTCTGAACTTCTTGCTTTGCTAATTCGAAGATACCTTTGCATCCAAAAAACTTCAGGAACTGTTCTGCTAATGCCTGAGTTCCCCAGTGGGTTTGAGAATGCAATCTCTTTAGTATCGTTCGGGCATATGCTTTTGGAATCAATTCTCGACCGTCAGTGAGTTTCCGTTTCCCTTTCTCTAATGTACCCCCTATCCTTTTGAACTCCTCAATTTCTTTTTCTGTGGGATGTGGGGGAAATTCCTGGGGACCATTTGTTATGTTTTCAGGGATGTCAAGGGTGAGAAGAGCTGCCTTCCTGGCTTCCTGGTCGGCTAGATTATTTCCCCTTATTCTGAATTGTAATCCTGCTTGATGACCCTTTACATACACTACGGCAATAGCCTTTGGTTCTCTTACTGCTTCGAGGATTTGTCTTATTAAGTCTTCATGCACTAAATTTTTTACTCGAGTGTTTATTAGTCCCCTTTCCTCCCAATTTTTTCCAAAAGTATGTACCACCCCAAAAGCATACTTAGAGTCAGTAAAGATGGTCCCTGTTTTTCCTTTCAGCTCTCTCAGGGCTTGTAGTACTGCAAACAATTCACATGCCTGGGCTGACCAAGAAGTGCTTAGGGGGCCTGATTTGACTACTTCCCCGGTTTTCCCATTTATGATGGCATAACCCGATTTTCTTTTCCCTTCTATGACTCTGGCTGACTCATCTACAAACCATTTTCCCCCCTCCTCTAGTTCTTCATCTTCTAGGTCCTCCCTTACTTTCGTCTGCAGTTCTATTAAGTCTGAACAATTATGCATAGGCTTACCCAGTTCTTCCCCAAACAGAAATCCTGCTGGATTGCTCGCTTGTGTTGTTTTTAGTTCCAGTTCTGGGGCATGGATGAGAATGGCCTCATATTTTAAAAGCCTCGCATCCGTGAGCCATTTTTCAGCTTTTTGTTGTAAGATAGTCCTCACATTTTGTGGGGTATAAACTATAATAGGAGCCCCAAATGTGATCTTTTTGGCTTCCTCTACTAATAGAGCCACAGCCACTATGGCCTGTAAACATGTGGGCCATCCCCTGCTTACAGGGTCCAATAATTTTGAGAGGTAACTTACAGGCTTTCTATCTCCAGCCCATTCCTGCGTTAAAACCCCATAGGCTGTGTGATTACTTACATCCACAAATGGAAGTTCTTGTTTATGTCGGGGAGGCTTAAAACAGGGGCAGTTACTAAGGCTTCCTTCAGTCTTTGCAATTCCTTGTCATCCTGTTCAGTCCATTTTATCTTGTCCTTTGTTAATTTCTCATATAGGAATTTTGCCTTTTCGCTATACCCTTCTATCCATTGCTTACAATAGCCCAACAGCCCTAAAAATTGGCGTACCTGCCTTTTATTCTTGGGGGAAGGCAGTTCTAAAATCCCGGCTACCCTTTCCAGATCCAACTTTTTCTTTCATCTTATAAGCCAGTGCCCTAGATATTTCACTCCTGGCTCGGTGAATTGTAATTTTTGTTTAGACACCTTTAAACCTTTCTCTCCCAAAAAGTTTAATAATTCAATGGTACACTCTCTTACATCCTCTTCTGTTTAACCAGCTACTAATAAGTCATCTACATACTGCAAGATCTTTGTCCCTTTCCTGGGAGAAAACTGGCTTAGCAATTGCTCTAGGGCTTGTCCAAATAGATTGGGCGAGTCCACAAACCCTTGAGGAAGTGAGGCCCATCTTAGCTGTTGTTTACGATTGGTGTCAGGGTCTTCCCATTGGAATGCAAAGAAGTCCCGACTGCCTTCGGCTAAAGGGCAGGTCCAGAACGCATCTTTTAGATCTATGACACTATACTGTGTGTCCTCTGGGGAAACTCTATTTAGAAGAGTATATGGATTAGCAACTACAGGAAATTGTGTCTTTGTCCTTTCATTTATTGCTCTCAAATCTTGCACCAACCTATAGCTCCCATCTGTCATTTTAATGGCTAAGACTGGGGTGTTGTGCCTTGACATGCAAGGTTCCAAAATGCCTTTATTTATTAGATCCTCTATTATGGGTTTCAGTCCTCGTCTTCCTTCTAAGGGGATAGGGTATTGTTTGATTCTTATGGGGTCCTCGGGCCTTTCAATTTCAACTGAAATGGGGGTCATGTCTAGCCTCCCGGCCTCCCTCCCTGTGTGCCACACTTTAGGGTTAATTTTGTCTTCATCCTCACAGGTTAGTTTATATATACTAACCACTATCCATGAATCCCTTACGATTAAATTAATACCCAGTGCTACTATCAGATCCCTTCCTAACAAGTTATAATCAGCTTCCTCTACTAGTAACATGTCTCCTAAGCAAATTTTATTATCGGATTCAATCTCTACATTCTTTACTATGGGAACCTTAAAAGGTTCTCCCTTGGCCCCTATAACCACCATGAATTCCTTGCTGACCTGGCATCCTGGGGGTGACTGTTTAAATGTACTTTTCTCAGCCCCAGAGTCTACTAAAAAGTCCATTTTCATTCCCTTGGGTCCAATTTTTAATGTTATCAAGGGCTCCTCTGATGTTATGGACCCCAAAATGTAGAGCCCCTGACATCCCTAATCTTCTTGAAACATCTTTTCATCCCTCATCCTTTTCGGGCAATCTCTTTTTATGTGTCCCTTTTTCTTACAGTAAAAACATTCCAGCCCCTCTGTTCGATTCACCGGGGTCCCTTTCTGTGGACACACTGGTCCCTTCGATGGTCCTTTCCTTAGGGGTTTTTCTGAAGCTTGAGGGCGTTCCTGTTTTTGGGCTTCCCTTACAGCTGCTACCAGCACTCGAGCTTGTATTTTCTGCTTTTCCTCATCTCTCCTCATATATATTTTCTGAGCTTCCCTCAGTACTTCCTGTAATCCTTTCTCCTGCCACCCTTCGATTTTCTCTAACTTTTTCCGTATATCTTCCCATGATTTTGCTACAAACTGGGTTTTTAGCAATACTTCTCCCACAGGAGAATCAGGGTCTGTTCCCGAATATATTTGGAGACTTTTTCTCAACCTTTCTAACCATTCGGTAGGGGTTTCCTCTTTCCCTTGGCACTCCCCAAAAACCTTACTTAGATTTTGCCCCCGGGGTACAGCCTCTCTGATTCCCTGGTTGATTATGTTCCTCATATCGATCATGTTTCTCCTACCCTCCTCGGTCTGGGCATTCCATCGGGGATCTTGGCTTGGCCATTTCTGATCTCCCGGGGTACTCTGAGGGTTCGGTCGCTCCCATTCCCTTATTCCTGCCTGTCGTATCATTTCTCTCTCTTCCGTGTTGAAAAAAGACCTCAGAATGGCTGTGAGATCCTCATATGAATATATACTGGTTCCCAAGAACTCATCCAGCCTTTCAGATACTCCTAAGGGGTCATCCATAAGCTTTCCCATCTCCTTTTTGAAAGCTCTCACATCACTGGTATTAATCGGGACGTTTACGTACCCGATAATTCCTGGGGCAGTTGGCACTTCTCTTAAAGGAAAAAGATTAGCCTTCTCGCCTTCCCCTTCACTCTCTGCTTCATTCATTCTCTTTAGCTGTCTCCTAGTCCTCCTAGCGGGTGGGGTATGCTTAGCTTCTGTCAGGATCTGCAGTGCCATGGGAGCGAGGCTAAGGAACGCCGCAAGATCTAATTCAAGCGGCTGGCTATCGAGGGACGGGGCACGGGTGTGAGGAACCTGCATCACTCCCCCTGATGGCTGAGGAGCTGGCACCGGTTCTAGCCAGGGAGGGAGCCCAACCGGTGGGAACGGAGCCACTGATTGTGGTCCTAACGGAGGGGCAGATGGAAGAGGAGGTGAGGGTCCGGGGATCCCTTGCCCCGAGGGATTTCCCAATCTCCCGGGGTTTTGGGGGTCATCTGAACCTGGGAGCGGAGGGGGCGAGGGCACTATGTAAGGTGGGGGAAGGTTATCTAAGGGTTCCCACTTATCCCCGGAGACAGAGGTAGGGCCCTTTAATTTCACGGGTAAAAGCCTAGCATCAGTCTTTCCCCAGATACCTGCATATCCCTGTTCTTCTTCACTTCCCCTCTCCTTGACATAAAGTGTTAGTGCTTTGCAAATCTATTCTTCAAATGTCCCAAAAATAGGCCAAGTTACATGGTCCCGTATTTCCACTCCTCCCCATATCTCCATACAGTAATGTATCATCTGTCTCTTCGACTTCTTTTTCCTTATGGGGCACTTGTCCCAATGTTCTAACATCCATCCCAATGGACTCTCAATCGGGATTTCAGGGATCCCTTTACCGGTTCCCTGTTTGGCTTTTCTCAAAGCCTTTTTACTATTTTTACTTTTCGTTTGCCCCGTGGTGTGGGTCCACCAGATACTGGCTCTTTAAGGGTGATCGCTCCCCCTTGGGGTGTTCTCTGGTGATTGTGAGCTCTCCTTACTCTCTCCCTTGGACCTTTCCCAGTCCTAGGCTGAAAAGTTTACCAGTCCCCGGAACTCTTACAGGGACATAACCTTCCCTTTCAGCCTTCCTGTGACCGATCCCCCTTCCAAAACTCCCCGAGTTTTTAAGGCTTGACGTGTGAGGTGTGTTTTTACTCCCCGAAACTTTTGCTTCCCCCGCAACCGACCACACCCCTCGCGGGGAAGGGAACTGCGATTTTGGGGTCGCACTCGCTTCGTGATAAAATCACGTCTCACTCACACGCTCGGTCACCCCCTCTCAACCACGCAATACTTACGATCCTTTTCCTGCGCGGGCTCTTCGTGCACGTAGACTTTTACGAGTAGATTTTCTTCGCCACGGCTCCGGAGATTCTGCTTCCCAAACCTCCCCGAGTTCCCCGAGAGCTCTGACCTCGCCTATCTCCCCTTTTAAATGTGGCTTTTAGCTGTTTTAGTCCGTCGTGTGGCTGATAGGTTCCACCCGGCTCTCCCAGCTCCACCAGGCCGCTGAACTCAGCAGGGCGCCTCCTGGTCAGAGACAGGGGTTCGGCGGGGGTCCCGGTATCACTCCAATCACGGTCCAGAATTGTTATAAATGAAATCGACCAAATTCAATAAATCAAAATTTGGAATTTTATTGAGAGACAAAATGACAGTCTCGGACAGCCACAATTAAAAGGACAGCGTTGAGCCCGGGGTCGCCGCTGGGTGAACAACGATAACACACTCTGCCAGTCTGTTATCCTCAAGTTCACAGTTCAGGTTTGCAGCAGTCTCTTTTCATACACTGGATCGCGGAGAGAGACTCAGGATTTCGATGGTCCTTCCTTCGAGGCATCTTCATTAATCATGCAGGATTCAGTTCTGAGAGTCTGATTAGATCGGAGGAGGAGGACAACACTGTTAACGGTTGGGTCCAGGTGTGGTGTGGAGATGTTAATTTTTGGCGGAGACGATCTAGATATCGATCTAAGGTAATCATCTGGTTCTCCAGGCTATCATCTCCGACTTCCGTCGCCTTTTGTTCCCTCTCAGGGATTCCTGGCAGCGGCAGTTTCTTGTTCCCCTTTCTGGTAATTCCGATCATGTTTTCCTCATGTCCCTCCCATGCCTTTTCGGGCTAGAGAAATTCCTTTATTTTGTTGAGCCACCTTCCCCTGGGTTAATTCACAATATGCTGGTTTGAACAAAACTTAACTTATAACATGCTTGTTTACACAAAACTTATATTTATATGGCTTGTATTACATTTTATGTACTATTAACACAAATTAACTTTAGAACATATATCACAATGTCCCACTCTGATTGCAATCAATTGCAATCACTGGAGTACTAGGTACTAAGTACAGTAGTGAATCCTGATGATTCACTCCTGTCCTTCCACACTGATTTAGCAGTAAGCATGAAAGTCAGTAGCTCTAATTTATTGGGGGAAAAGCCTCAAAATGTTTAAATATATGAAGTTGATTAGATTATTTCTGTGAAATGCTATCATAATCCAAAATGCCCTCTGCAGAATGATTTTGAAATAAAACCCACTTCATAATTGGCATCACTCTAGCAGGCTATTACTCTTGTACTCTGATAGAGCAGTAAGGTTTTAAACTCAACTTCGTCTCCTGTGAGACTGCCTCTGTAGATGTGATTGAAACCTTTAACTAGGATTTAAAATTCCCTACCCTTATGTTCTTCAATGGACAGATTACCCTTTGACTGCTAATGTTTGTGATCAGACAACACTCATCTACTTTTTCATTCATTATAGAAAGTAAATGAAAGGTTCTCCCAAGCCTCTAGCCCTTTCCTCTTTCCCCTCTTTCTCAGGACCTAGCATATTAGAGATGGAATTGGAAACATCAGATTGTGCTGATTAATTACCACTCAGAAATATGTGGGAAAAGAAGTGTTCAATATCAATCTTCAATGACAGCTTCATAGCTGAAGCTCCTCCAACCAGAATCTATAAGGATTCAAGGGAGAAATCCAGGCACTATCAAAGTTTATGGCAAAGTTTTACTGAGGTCAATGCTGTCCACAAAGAAGGTAAAGAAAATTAAAGCAACTTTTTCTCTTGGTGCCTCAGAAAACAATGTGCTGTTTGTGAAGAATTTTGCCGCAATTTGAAATGCCTTATCAAAAATCAAAATTTACTCAAATTTTACTCAAATTTCCAAACAGTTTGAAGCAGAGTATTAAAACAGAAAATTCATGTATGAACTGAGGTCTTCTGCTTTTTCAAAAGAACAATTGTATTAGTTCAAATCAAAGCCATCCATTGTCCAGTAACCAACTTCTAGTTTTTCCCAAACCAGCTTTTTGTGGTCACTTATGAGTCTATAGACCTCTGCTTCTCATAATTTAAAAAATGTCCTTGTCTGCTTGCCACGTATGATTACCTCTCTGTAACTTGTTCATCTGTATTTTCCTCTCTAAATCTTTCCCTTTTCTGTGACAGTTTTCTAAATTGGCAAGATCAGAATTGGAAACTTTGTTGAAGGTTCAGACATACCATGGAATTACACACCAGTGAAATTAGATTTTCCATTTTTTTCCCTTGTCATTTATAACCTTTTTGGGTGTTGCAGGGCAGTTAAGTCTTATTGGGCAATGAGTTCATGCTTCTGCAAAACCACCTGTAATTTAAACAAATATTCCTGAATATTAATATTCATTCAGTTTCTGTTTTTTCAAGGTGTTATTAAGATATTTTCCTTTAATGAGTTACTTTGCATTCATGTACATAGAATTTCCGTGTCACCTAATCATTCAGTAAGTCAAAAATGAGAACTTACAGACTGTAAGAAAAATAAGTAGGAAAACAGTTTTGCTAAAAAAATATTAAGTTTATTCTCATAGCAAACCAGAAGTATGAAAGTTCTGCATAGCAAGTAGTGCAGTCATTTTTACCTCCTGGGAAAATGTCAACATTTGGATGAAATGTAATTTTTCATAATCCAGATAAACAGTGTAATATGCTACACTGACGTGCTGTAGGATATTTGCTTAGAGAAGAATTGCTCTGGTTCTTCTACTGGCATGTGATAGAAGCTTCACTCACTGGGCTCCATCTCAAACTACCTTCCTTTTTCAAAACTCTTTGAGGCCTTATCTAGGCAAAAAACACAACAAATATGGGCTTGAAATGAGATAAAACCACACAGCAAAACCACCATCACCATGAACAATAAAACTCAGAGAAATTCAGCTCTGGTCCCAGGAAGGCTGTACCAGCTGTGAAGAGCTCAGCTGTGACAGGCACCAGTGAGGATGGCTTTGCACAGCACCTGTAAGCATTTAGGGAAGCCTCTGCTGTGCCAGCTGGAGCTTCACACACCAGTGGTAGCTGGAGCAGACCCTGGAGAATACCATGTGTCACTCTGCAGTGACAATGAGGTTGGCGTCACTGAACAATCTCAGAGATCCTTATTCTGGGAAGCATATTGAAAAAACATGCATAGAAACACAGAAAAATAACAGTGCTTTGTTCAACTGAGAAAGTCTTTGTGCTGTTTCCAGGACACCTCACCTGAGTGCTTACTTTTAAAATAAGTCATGTCTAAATTATTAGGAAGAACAATGGATCTAAAAAGCAATAACTATGTGTCTCATGTCTTATGCATTTGCATGTATACAAAGAAGAGTGAGAAAAACTTGGCTCTGCACATGTGCAAGTGTTAAAATATGATGTCCACTACCACAGGCTGGCTGCAGGACCTACAAACTAAGCCTCAATTGCAATTAACATAACCAAGACCTTGGTAGCCAAAACGCATTAATAACATGTAACTGCAAAAAAAAATTATACCTTCATGATCTTCATGCAAATCAGAAGCATATACTAATATTATTGAAAATATTGCAAATGCAAACATTGGAAACATCAAATGCAGCAGACTTGAAAGGAAGAGTAATTTGCTTACTGACTACCGGAAAGCATCCAAGTTGCTTAATATTTCCACAGGGCTTGTAAATCCCCCTCAGTTCTGCAGCCTTGCAGAACAGCATTTCAATATTGTTGAGCTTACTGATCTATAGAGCTGCAGAAGTTTAAATGGAGTGAATAAAGAACTGTAATTTTTGTGTCTTAACTGTCAAGAAATGGTATAGAAATTATCACGAAACTACCTTTAATTGCTGACCTACTGACACTGACAGCAAAAATAAAAGGTAGCAGTAGTTCAAGATGAGAAGATGAAAACTAAAAAGAAACCCCTTGATGTAAAGTCCGTTTGCTGAGACTTAAATAACTGCAAAACCAGTGAAAGAGCATTCATTTAATGCAGGGTCCATTTTTAAAGGTCTGTGTGAGTTTCGCTGGTACCCTTTCCAGCTCTTTTTTTTCTTTATTGAGAGAGAAGCGTTAACACTTTGGCTAACGGAGGAAAGAAATATCGATGTGCAAGTATGTAACATCATATTCTCTAAATGGTTCTATCAAAGGATTTCTGACTAACACAGGGATTTCATAAAAATTCACCCTCACAATAGCTCAAAAGTTTACTAGTCCCTGCCCCAATCAGCCTCAACCAAGATTCTCATGTACCCTGAGCACCACAAAATAGGCTACTGGTGCAGCAAAGGGAAAATCAGTTTAAGAATTGAGAAATAGCTTCTCTTTAGTCTTAAGTTGTAGGATCTTGGAGAAAAGCCCAAAGCAGCCCAAGGCATGTTCTCTTCATTGCAAATTCAGAGCCCAAAGCTGCACCCCAGAGCACCCAGGTAGAGCTGGGCAGGGAGAGCTTGCCCCTGAGCTTTCCATTTGCTGTGCAGAGGGGGTGGAGTAAATCCAGCCCATCCCTGATCCTTCTTTGATTTGTTTTATGCAAAGTCTCACTGGGAATGATCAGGGATCTAACACACTGCGTTCAGACACTGTTCAGCACCTCCAGGTTACAATTAAGCAGTGCTGTAGAAGGGGTTCTGGTGGATATGGTGGCACTGTGTTCACAAATACCTACTGTAAGAGGGGTAGAAAGAGAGATACATTTTAAGAAAAACATGGTTAACTAGGTACCTAGGAAAGTCTTGCAGTTTTTCTTCTGGTAACAAGACGAAAGGATATGAGTACTTTTTAAAAGTATCCCTCTATACTTTAAAATTTTTATACAAATTATTCAGTCCTTTGTTTTTGTTGTGCACCATGGAAAATGCAAAAAGCACTGGTTACACCAAAAAGGTTTTCAGGAGGCCTCAGGAAATCAGAAGAAGCAGAAAGAAAGTAGGAAAATAGATCTTAAAAGGATGGCATTCCTTTCCAGCCTGGGGTAGATTGCAGCAAGCATGAAGTCACCAACCACACAATCATGTTAAGACATTCAGACTGAGGAGTATAAACCATGATTTCTTCCAATACTCAGGTTTCCACCAAACATTTGGATTTGGGTTCTAGATTTCTATACACACACTAACAATATAACAAGTGGTCCCATTCATCAGAGGGTGCAAATTCAAGTACTTCCTTTGCATGCAATGGGGGAATATTGATTTGGATCACCTGCCGTTCTGGTCTGATATTCAGAGCAGACACAAGGGCATACACCAAAACAACTAATTACATCAAATGCACCCGTATGAAATTTACAGGCTCCTACACAACTGAGTCTAACAAAAATGAGAAGTCCACAGGGAAATTTAGGTTAAAGAATAATATGCTGTTTAATATCTTAAGTAATTGCTTGGATGCTTTAAAAATTATTAGGTAGTTTTAAAATAAACCCTAAATATTGGACTAGAGGTTGAGAAGACCTAAATTATGTCAGTTTCATACTCAATGGCTTTCACTGTCATGCCGAGTATAACACCATGTGTACATAACATACAATTTGGCATTGTTTTATTTTTTGAAAAACTCATCTTCTAGGGGTTTGCAACAAGAATTTGTTCACTAAAGAGCGAGAAATTTGCAAACAAATGGCATGAACACAGATCACAGAGTATTTGTAAAGCTTTTATCTGATAATAAAATGTTCCACCTCCTTGCTGGAAGCAAGGAGGTAGAACATTTTGTTCCGTGATTCATAAAGCAAGTCTGCATTGCAGATGACTGAACAGTGAACACTAGAACAAATGCACCTGTGTGAACTTCCAACTACCCACTTCTGATGGCATGTGGGACTAGCTCAGATGTCTCTGTGCCACACAGCATTGTGCTCTGGGGAGCTACCAGACACTCAAACAAATTACCTTCCTAAAACAAGTATAATATCACCTTTTCACTCACAACAAAGACTGCTGCCTCTCAACCGTTGTGGTTCAGAATAAGATAGTCTGCAGTGTTGATAAGCAACCATGCATTAAAGAAATTATTCTTAAAAGGCTGCATGGCTTACTTGCAGTTTGGTTTGTTATTGTGGAAAGTGCTATTAGTGTTTTCCATATTAAATAGAGAACTTTTTTTTTTTTTTTTTTTTTTTTTTTTTTTTTTTTTAATTCACTTTCATAGTTTTTGTAGCAAGAAATGCTCTCTCCACTAGATCCAAAAGAAATCTGTCTCTGATAAGCAAGTGGAAAAAAAGGAAGAATAAAATTTTAGGACAGTTAATGAATAAATACTGTTAAATGCAATAAATGCTATGTGCTGAATTATAGTACTGAGTCATGTTTCAGTGTAACATTCAGTGGCCAGTGTTGCTTTATCTGTCTGCCCCTTTTCTACCAGTAAGCAGATTCCAGGTGGGACTTTTCAAAGCCATCTAAACTTGAACATGTGCTTCTTATTTCAAATAAACTGTGTGCCCAAATAACATAGACTTATTTGAAAACCATGGCCTGACTAAGCTGAAGACAGTATGAATAGCCTTTGTCTGAGGAGAAGCTCATAAAGAATTTGTGAATAGCCAAGGCATTAAGAATTTCTCCATCTCCAGGAGCAGCCGGTGCATAGGAGGGATGCACAGGTGTAACCTTCCCCCAGCCACTGCACAACTTTCCTGAGAAGAGTCCCCACTCATGCTCAGAGGAAGGCAAGCTGATTACTGGCCAAGCTGAGCTGCAAATCATATCCCCATACAATTTCATTGCAGAGGGGAATATTTACAATGAATCTGTCATCCCAGCCCAAGCACATTTTGGGTAATACAAAATATACTCATTATAAAGCCCTCTTTTAGTGGGCAGGCCAGTTTGAGTTTCCTGTCTGCTGCTTTTCCCCTGCATTGCTGTTTATTGTAGTCTCTACTTGATACAAATGAGGTTTACTTTTTTCGAGCCTTTCAGTTCACTGATAACATTTGATGTAAAGCCCCACAAATACCCATAACAACACAGTTAAGGGAAAAGCAATCAGAGCGAAAGCGAGCTGGAGAAAAAAGAGAGAAAAGAAGGAGAGGACTTGGACAAATATGAGCATTTTTCCTCAAAGTCAGCTTTATCACTGCAGCCAGAGACATGTTGTGAAATGGCAGTACAGTCACAAAAGGTACGCAATAGCCAGAGCTCCTCAGCTACGTACAGAAAGAGCAGATGGCCAAAGGGACTCAGCAAACAGTGGGAGAGAAGGAAATAGAGATGCCCCTAAAGAAAGTGCTAATTATCATAATTCCCCTCACAGGCGTGGGAAGCCACCTTATCATTTTCAAGATACAGATAACACTCAACTACTTTTTAAAATATTTAAAATCTTGCTGTGCAGCAAAATAAAGAAATAGTCACCAGCACTCAGAACTAAAAATTACCTAGAGATGGCAAGAAAGAGGAGGAGGAGAAGGAATATACAATGGTAGGGAAAAAAAAGGAAAATAGTGTTGCCTGTTCTTTTCAGCTTTCTGATTGCATTTTTGTAGTGGAGTTTCTCACAGATTGTAACATAAACCAAGTGATTGTTTTCACATTTCTCTTTGGAGGAGGGACAATTGATGGACTTCTAGTTTGACCAGTGGGGTCGGAGAGGTGACAACCTCATTCTCCAATCCCTGGTCATTGTCCAGAAACGATATAAATGGAGGTCAAGAAATAAGCTTCCTTTTTTTTTGCTCTGACAACTTGACTGTGTGAGTGTCATTCTTTTCGTGTCCTCTAGCAAAAATAAGGCAAAATAAGTGACAATGTGATGGAGAGGGAGCCTCAGGGCTTGCAGAGCACTGGACAAGGCTGTACTGCCAGGCTGGCAGAGGATGCTGCTGGGAAGCAGCAGGGTCTGTGCCCAAGTGTCAGGCTAGGTTAGGGTATTAATCCCACATTAATGGCACATTAATGCCACAGTAATGACAGATAATGTGAACATAGCTGTAAGTTGCACCTCTGTTTAAAGAGATCGGCAACAAAAAACTGATTTAGCTTACATATAAAATCTGTAACCCAAAACTTATCTGACTAGGATGGTGAGGTCAGCACTTTCAGGTATGAAAATATTCTGCTTTCCACTAGCCTTGATTATTGCCCCTTTTTATCTTCACTTCCTTATCTATGCACTCATTACCTCTTTTCCACTTTCCTTTATAGTACTTGAACAAGATGAGAGTTACCCTGTTTCTGTTGAAGATGCACACCCATGGAGATTCATGCATGATGGATGTCAGTTTTTCCACATACGTAGTACATTTCACCTGACCATTTCAAGCTGTCATCAGTCTGAAATTTACAATCATGATATTGGGTAAGTAGGAAAAAAACTGTCTACATCACATTTTCAAAAGCGGACACTTCTTAGCAAGCCTACGTGTATGACTACTTAAGGATAGGGAAAGGAGGAGAGAGAGAGAAGGAAAGGAGAGGGGAGAGTTTATTTTCCAAATGCAAGATTAAAAAAGTTACAGAACCAGTCTGATTTTTGAGGTTTCATTTTTGGGGTGGTTTGTTTGGTTGTTTTTTTGTAGGTTTTTGTTGTTGTTGTTGTTTTGTTTTGGGTTTTGTTTTTTTTTTTGGGGGGGGCTCTTTTTTTGTTTGTTTTGGTTTTGTTTTGTTTTTGTGGGTTTTTTTGTGGGGAGGTTTTTTTGTTTGGTTTTGGTTATGGGTTTTTTTAATGAAACAGAGCAATTCTTATGAATTTAGACATATAGTAACTCAACATCTAAAGCTGAAGTGATCACACAGAGCTGTTTTTGACATTAGGGCATGTACAGGAATTTTTAGGGCATGAGTTAACTGATTTACACATCTGTTTTAGGACTGTGCTCTGAATATACCTACTTCTCCCTAATATCATTAAGAGGAGTTTAGGATTATTAGTTCCATACAGCAAGGTGAGTATTTGTATGATGGGCAGAGCCACTGAACCATGCTTTACAATCACTCCACAGTTAGGAAAAAAGTGAGTTTCACATGGGTTTTAACCTAACTTCAGACAAATTGTTTCTGTGTCAATTCCCCTGTAACACTTTGCCTTTTATCTGTCACTCTCATTCTTAATACTCAGGGGAGAAATAGACATGTGCCTGGTTATCATGAAAGCATTCACCCGGTTATCATGAACCTGCTCTGAAAAACAGGAATTAGTTTACCATTGTAATCATCTGCATATATCTTTAAAGTATTATTCAATCTGTGAGTAAAATAAAATGTGGTGGTTTTTCTCCACACCCAAGAAAGTCAAGCTGGGCTTTGCCCTTATTGAGCATTGGGGTCTGCACAAGATATCTGCCAAACAAATAGTCCCTGAAGGCGGCAGCGCAGCCCCAATGCCTACCTTGTGATGTACATGACCTTAATAAGAAGTTCTTCTAATGGCACTCAGGAGGCACAGAGGCCACAGCTTTTTCTACAGCAGTGTCAATTCAACAAAGAGAATTAAACTGGGGTAGGAACACTGCATGAGACAGGTGTTGAAGGTAGATCTGGTGAACAAACAAGAAACCATACCAGCTACCTAATTTCTCCCATTAAGACTGAATTAATTATTTTTTCCAATACTTCTGTCTCCCTCTCCTTTAAAAGGGGTAGTGCACCTTTTTCTACAGCTGCTGGAAGATCTCTAAACAGGTTTTGGAAATGTTTGGGTCATATACATGACATATCATTCTTGAGATGCAGATAGATTATTTCTAGGTGCAGAAATTTTGTTGCCTCAGCAGACACAATGTGAGTGCTGCAGGCAGGGAGAAGGGCACCACTTTGTGCCTTTAGAGAGCTGTCTTGGGTCTCTGAGAGCAGTGGAAACTGCCAGATTTCTACTTTGGCAAGGGCTGTAGAGCAGAACTGGATGATTTGGGCACATTGAAACAGTCATTTGTGAGATAATCCATATTGTTTCTTTAAAGTTCTTTAAACTGTAAAAACAACCCCTGTGTAACATTGACCTAAATGCATTCGAGCTGCAGCAGGGTAGGTGAGATGACTCTTTATATCACTGTTGGCCGCCTTTTGTATCAGGAAGGCTGATTCCCAAAGTGCAGGTGTCTGCCACAGCAGGTAGGACAGCATTTAAAATCTGCAATTTTACATTGCCCGAGGGAAATGACTGATAATATTCACCCCAAATGTGCAGCCAGTGGGTTTTCAATAATCACACATATTTCACTTCCCCCCTCTTATGTTTTAATATATTCCCAGAGCTTCCTTCATATGGTGTTTCATATTTTTGAATTTTCCTTTACAATTCTGTACTCATCCTTCTTTCTAGGCCATCCTTCTTTCACTTCACACAGCAATAACATCCTTTCTTCTCCATTAAGCCAGGCTGTTCAAGATTCTGTTTAAAAGCCCAACAAGGGTTGTGTGTCGTGTTGGAGCTCTACAAAGGCTTTAGCAAAAAGTATATACAATTGTATTCGGTACTTTCTACACCTAGAATACTGAGAACTAACAAAATTTTAGGTAAAACTGCATTATGGTAACTATAATGGGATTTAATTTATTTATGTCAAGTAAGTAGTACTTTAAGAAAAAACAGTCTTGCCTTTAGAGTATTCTAATAATCTCCTTTTTCTCCTTGACTTAGTTTTTCCAATGTGTACATTCAGTCTGACACGCACAAAAAAATTTGATGTATATGATTTAAGTCATGTTCACTGTGCAACTCATGTTCACTGCAATCTAGCACATATTTTTCATCTCATAATTTCCAGAAATAACAGGTGTACGAAATGGAAAATATCTATATGCTAGAGACCATCTTTTGAAATTGAACAGTGAAGTGAAAAAAAGTAATTTAAAATGTTATTAATTTTCAATACCAGCAGTGAAATCACAACTGTGATTAGTGAATATATTCAATTGCATAAATGATAAACTGCTTGTTCTGCAGAGAACATAATTTTGTTGGGAAGTCAATATTACTGAGCAAATTATTTTTGAAGAGAAGAAAATCATCCAAAGAGTGAAAGAAGTCAAAGGCTTACAGACATGTGAAAGTGTTTCCTTTTAAGAATTCAGGACAATTTTCAAAGGAAATAGTTAACAACCTTCATACGATGATAGAATTTCAACAGCAGAATCAAGTCACGTAGAAATGTAAGGGCAAAAATTATTCAAACTTTATTGAGACGTGAGTAAGGCTCTAGAAGAGAAGGTGGCATCTATTTTGCCTGTATCATGAATTTACTTGTAAGAGGAAGATTATGACTTTTCTCATGGTTCTTATTTTTCATATCAGGTCACAGCAGTGCTCCAAGATCTCCTTGTTGACAAATACCATGTTTAATTTAATTTATGCATGTGACTTTTTCATATAGTAGCCTACAGTTAGAGTTGATGTGTGTCATTTATCCTGACATCTCCCTGCCCCTCAAGGCTACTCCCTGAGGCTGAGCAAAAGTTTTTCCCAAAGTCATCAGTGGGTGGGTGACATCAATCTCTACTTAATAATTGTTTTTTCTAGCTTCAATACAATTGTTTTAATATAATTGTTTCAATATTGCTTCATGGTGCACTCTAATAGTTGTTATAGCTCCTATACTCTTTTGCAAATCATTCTGATTAAAATCTTTTTGTCTAATCCTTATCATACTGTATATTTTTATAAATTATAAATTTATAAATTTTAAATTTATAAATTATAAAATACATATTTAATAAATTATACAGCTGGTTTGCCAGATGTATAATTTGTACGGCTTTGTCCTTAATTCTGCAGGACAAAGCTGTATAAAGGTTCAATTACACCTGTACAATCCTTTAGACATAAACCATTGACAAAGTCTGGTTGGCTTTGGTTTGTTTGGGTGATTTTAAAAAAACCCTAATAAAAATTCAGGTGCCTTATGTAAGTTTTCCTGGAGACCTTACTAACTTTATGACAGAAAATGGGATAGCAGAAGACATTAATGTTCTTGGCAGGACACGTGGGATTGTGTCTCCTGACCCTTCATCAGCTATGCCCTTGGGCCTCCTGCTGAGACATACCAGCACTACTCAGACAACGTGCAGAAGAGAAGTATTATAGGTGTTTTCAGGGGGAGAAAATAAGTCTTTTTGTACTTCCTGTACTCTTGTGAGTGAAAGAGGACTAGTTGAAGGCCAGGTGCTTTCCTTTATACCAAGCACCCTTGTTTGCTGTCAGCACCTAATGCTTTTGCCTCTGGTGCCATCAGGGGCTCCCTAGGGATGTTCCACTTTGGCTGCAGGCCTTGCACTTGTCCCTGCTCCGTCTCCTAACTGATGCCTGCAGTCCACTACAATCCATATGACCTATACTGACTTGACTCAGTGTCTGCAAAAAGACTTTCTTCTGGGACTAAGGACAGCCTGGAGTAACACCCAGCAGATTTGATAAAGTATCATATATTCAGAACAAAAACAGGACAGGAAAAAACACTCAGAATACAATCCTGACTGTTATCCAAATTCCACAAAGTGGCTCTAGGGCTGAAGTACCTCAGACCATCTCTGCAGAGTGTCTGTATTTGCCAGTGCTCCCGAAATCATTTAGCAACTCCACTGCTTCAGCTAGTGGTGTCTGATCTGACTGAGGACTACCAAAAGGAATAAAAACAGTAGCAGCAGATGCTTCACTTTCCTGTGGGAGTGCAACTTAAGACCACTCACCTACTTTGCCTCAGCACTAGGGATTTCCATTAAATCTGTGCTTTGTGAGGTGAGCTTGTGATCTGAACCATGGTGGTACACGTATTTGTAGCACCACCACAAGAGTCTTTGAGTATTCCACATAGCCTTAGTGTTTCCACTAGGTTTCACTCAAAACAACTGTTCTCAGTAGATGAGAGGCTTGTCTCTAGTCTTTGTTTAGAAACAGCAGCAAAGAGATTACAGGACCAAGCTGTTCTTCTAACCAAGGCTGCAACTTTAAGAAGCTTCTCAGTGACAGATGGTAGAGGAATATAGAACCATCACACTCGCTATATCCCCAATCTGATCTGAAATTTAAATAACTTGACTCATTAAAGGATAATGCATATGCACTTATACAACGTAAAAAAAAAAAAAAAAAAAAAAAACCAAAAAAAACCCCCAAAACCAAAACAAAAACAAACCAGAACAACCTAAATCAACAAGCCTGATTTCAATGCTTTATGTTAGCCTGTGATAGGTCATTAAAGGGTATCAGCTTTGGCAGAGGGTAGAATTTCTCAGATAAAAACGACAGCAACAGGAGGCTGTCACAGTCACAAGCAATCTCTTCTAAAACAGAGATTCAACAGCTGCAGCCAGAAATCTTGTCCCCTAAATCATGTAAGAAGGATCCAGATGAGAGTTAATTTTAAAAAAAGCAGGAATACATACCTGCAAATTCTGTTCTTGACTAATACATCCAGTTAGCTTGGTATCCATGCATTGCAAGGCCTGAATCTGAAACTGTCACTTAAAATCTTTCTAGTGCCACATTATTTAATTCCCACTTTTCCTTCCTCCTCTTCTCCTCCTACACAATATTAGTAAATTATTTTAACATAATGAGGACTCAAGGGTGTTTTTATTTACATACACTTTACCCTACCATGGGAGTCAGTAACATTTGCAATAGATTGAATCTGGATAGCTGACAAAATCTAGACGTTAAAACACCTTTTGAGTCTGCGTGCAATAATGTAATGCCAAAGACCCTGTTAAGAAAAGTAATTGCAGTGTAGGGGAGTCATCTCTCAGAACTGGAGCTCCAGGTGCTGATTATTTTGCTCATAAGAGCTCAGCAACTTCTGACCTGGCTGACGCTATCTTCTGCAAGGGAAGGGACCGAGTGCAGAGGAAGGGACAGAGTATCAATATGTTGCAGAAATGTGTGGATGCAGGGAGTTAGACAAATAAAACTACAAGTTAAGTGGAGGTGGCCAGGACCTTTACAAGGCAAAGAACCTGGAGAGGTGAAAGGAGACGAAAAGCAATTCCATGCTGCTGTCATATTTACTGTGATAAATGTATCTGAGGTAATCAGGGCAGAGACATTTTCTCAAAGATACAATTCCAAAACTGCTTAATAAAATTCTGAGCAGGTTAAAAAAATAAGAAGTAACAATCAGTAGTTTGTTTTTGTTTTTTTTTAAATCATCCTTCTCAACAGAAAAGGCGTTAAGAGATACATCAGTAACAGGGAAAAAAAAATCAGTGAGGATTTTTTAAATTTTGTGCCAGCTACTTTACTGATTGTGACACTTTTCCTTGGATATTGTACCTGATATTAAATGCCATTTTCTACAGAAGCCTCTAAGTCATGTTTCCTCCTGTAGCAAACACCCTGGTATTTTTTCTTCCCACCTTAGACTTTATGAACTCTGATTCAAGAGTGTAATCCAATTGAGTGTTTAGTTCTTTACCACTTTTAGTCTGAGGAATTGTGTTTCATGTCATTGCAGCTTCATAGAAAAGTGGCTATTACAGAAAAGTCTTTTATGGTGTGGCATGAAGAAGCTTGTTCCAGCTGTGGAAAGGAACAAAGCAGGAAAGAGTGTGAAAAATATACTAGGAGTTCAGTAAGAATGCATTGGGAGTAAGTGGAGTAGCTACATATCAGTTGAACCTCCTAAAATAAAGGCCATTTCAATTTTGTCTGGATTCAGAGTCACCTGAAAAGTATTCATAAATCACTGCTGATAGAAAACAGAAAATTAAATTGGAGAAAACTGTGGAGAAAAAACCCAAGGTTTTACTTGGCATTTTTTGAGTGAAGTTGTTGTATTAAAGAGAGGAGAGGAGAGGAGAGGAGAGGAGAGGAGAGGAGAGGAGAGGAGAGGAGAGGATGGAGGAGAGGAGAGGAGAGGAGAGGAGAGGAGAGGAGAGGAGAGGAGAGGAGAGGAGAGGCGAGGAGAGGATGAGGAGAGGAGAGGAGAGGAGAGGAGAGGAGAGGAGAGGAGAGGAGAGGAGAGGAGAGGAGAGGAGAGGAGAGGAGAGGAGAGGAGAGGAGAGGAGAGGAGAGGAGAGGAGAGGAGAGGAGAGGAGAGGAGAGGAGAGGAGAGGAGAGGAGAGGAGAGGAGAGGAGAGGAGAGGAGAGGAGAGGAGAGGAGAGGAGAGGAGAGGAGGCAGGATGGACCCTGGTGTACTGCAGCAGACTGCCAGGACGCAATTCACGCCAAGGGGCTGCCTGCTGGGACTTCCCCCTTCCCCAAGAAACAACTTCCAAACACAAACAAAAACCTTCATACTGCTTACATAGTTACATTTTAATTAAGAAGAAAGCCTAAGTCCAAGATACACTTCTACATGTTGCCAGATTTAGCACTGCTTCTACCCGCTTCTGGGGAGCTCACCTTAGAAGAGGTGGTAGCAGTGGAAGCTATGTGGAGTCTAGACAACAACATTCCTTCTAATCCTTGCTTGAATTAGCCACCAGGAAAGGCAGGTCAGGTATTTTATACAGATGGTGGAAAGATACATGCACAAGCTGCATGTGCCAAGGGAGCCTTGGGTTCCACAGCAATTCCTGCAGGCTAGTGCAGTCTCCTGTACTCACATCACAGCCTGGAAAGGAAATCACAGAGGTCTGTGGGTGGATGCACTTGCTCAGCTCCACAAAGTAGGATAAGGCTGCCAATTTGAATTTATAATTCAAACTGTAAGCATTCCCTACATCTAAATGTAGTGTCGAGCACATGATCCTGAAATAGGGGGAAAAAAAAAAAAAAAGTGCATGAATGCTTTCTTTACTTTGGAAAATACTTATGGTAATACTACTCTTTCACTATTACACAGACTATCACAGTAATTGCAAGCAGAAAAAATGTGTTTCAATTGTTCTTCCAGGATGCATGTGTTCTTTTGATGTTTGTGGATAGTTTTTTGTTGCTTTTTCCCATCTAAGTCAGCTATGGTAAGTCCTCTGAGCATATAGCTTTCAGCCTGCTGTGTGCTTATGCATGTGAGGAAAAATGAGTGCCCAACTTAAAAGGCCTTTGAAGTGATTCATGGCAAACATATGGCTATTTTGCACCCAGACACACCCATTTTTCTTCTCAGTGTTTAATCAGAGTTATCCCGCTAAGCTTCTAAATAGGGCTGAAAAAATAAAATTTAGCTTTTCTTATGCTCTTTCATAATTTCCCTTCCCTCTTTAGTATCTAAATTCTGGAACTGGCAGGAATGTCATTACATAAAATTATCAGTACCCTTGCTCCAAGTTTTAGAAGGCTATTTTTTAAACAGCAGTATGTATAAATGGACTTTTAGCTTTATTAATAGTCTACATAAAGAAAAGGAGAATATTTTTAAAAACATCTTTCCAGGAAAATGTTGAAAACTGCTGAATTTCATAATATAAAATTCTTTCTCTCTTTCGTGAAGTTTGTCTCAGAAGGAAGAACTGTCACCAATAGTAATGCTGTGAATCTTTATGATTTTCCAGAAGTCCTGATTTTGTTTATACTTTTGAAGTACAGATATTCAGGGGAGGCAGGCAAGGTAAATACTTTGAATACTAAGTGGCATGTAGATGGCCAAGTATAGACAAATACAAAGACAGTTTTTTATGGTTTCTTTCAGGTGGAGGCTGGATGTTCTTTTGTTTTCTAAATTATATTCTGCTGGCTGAGGCCATGGTTTTTTTCCATGCAAATTAAGCTATTTGCAAGGTAGCAAAAGCAATGGACAATTATTCCAGCCAAAAGGCAAGATGTAAGAGAGCTCATTTGCTTTAAATGGATCTGTGGCAAGCAAACTCAAAGAAAATAGCTTGGGAAAAAAAAAAGCTATTTTCTTCTTCAGGTCTAGAGAGCTGTGTGACTGCTCCAGACTAACTCTTCAGCAGAGAAACAGACATGTACCACTTCTCTAGAACTAAAATACAATGAAATTTTAAGTATGCCTTATTATCTTATTCATAAATTTTGGACTTGAATGCTCTTAGGTAAGCTTACTACTGAATTGAAAGCCATTTAACTTTGTCGCTTTCTAGACAGACATTGAACAGTGGAAGTAGAACACAGCCAGAAAACAAAAACAAAACAAAAGAAAAAAACAAACAAAAACAAACAAAAACCCCCCACGACTACACTAAAACATATGAACAACAAAGTCTTCTTATTGTTTTCTCTGTTTTCACACAGATTTTTAGAATCCAAGTTCATCACAAGGTTATTGAAGTAAACCACTGGAAGGATATCAAGAAACTAGAAGTCACGTTTCATTTTTGAATATATATTAGAGGATGAATAAAAATGCTCTGTACACAAGTGTAGACAGCATGTTTTATCTTGGTTGAAAGTTTACATTGAGTAGCAAGACTTCAGTTTGAATATATAGGTGGCAGCAACTCTGTAAGGATCTTCAGTTGAAAGGACTTAGGGTTCACTCGGATGTTCTATTTTCAGGCAATTGCTTAACATACTTCCATTCACAAAGAGCTTAAGTTCAGCCTGACAATCCACTAAAACAAATTCCAGATTCTAGCAAATACAAACCTTTGAATTTCCAAGTTTATTCCTGACCAATTAATGTGTATTGGTTCTTTAAGCGAGAAAGAATTTTCTTTAAAGGCTCACTCTTTTCCTGTTTTTCAAAGCAATTTTTTTTTTTTTAATTTTGCCAAACTGTTAGACTCCAAATGCTCAAAGGTTTTACTCTGTATAGCTGTAATAAATGCAAAATTCAAAAATAGTTATAAACACAGCATGTTGATATGAGTATTTTTAGGAATTCATCAACCAGTGGGCAAAAAGTATTAAAAACAGTAAAACAAAAATCATTAAAATTTTTATCAGATGACAGTACTGTCAGTATATGAAATGCAATTGTTTATGGCTTCAGATATGTAACACTTCCTAGCATAGATATAGTGATCAAAATTAGGTAATTTTTGACATACAAACAACTAAAGACATGACTTACAAATGTCACCAGCTGAGTGCAAATGATGTGTTTTTATGATATCCCAGGCATATCCTCACTAGAAGACTCTTTGTGTCTGCTGGATTTGCTGGTGTGCCATGACCCCAGAGAATCTCTAATTAGATTTTCTTTAATGCAATCATCCTTTTAATTTCCATAATTTAAGAGAACAGTGAATTTACTTCAAGAAAAATTTCTTCTCCTGCAGCAGAAACTCTCTGAACAAACACATTTTATAGAAACAACATCCCTTTTTAAAAGTAAATTCTATGAGGCCTGTCTTTTAAGTTAAATATACATGTCTAGTTTTTCACTACACATTGCAGAGATAGCTGGGTTTCATGAGTGGATTATTAGATGAATAAGAAAATGGTTGAAGGGTCAGAACCAGAGGGTAGTAGTTAATGGCTCAGACTCCTGATGGACATCAGTGACAAGTGGTGTCCTCTGGGGTCTGTACTGGGACCACTGTTATTTAATATGTTCATCGATGGCATAAAATCACTCTCAGCAAATTAGCAGATGACACCAAGGTCAGTGCTGCAGATGACATGCCTGAAGGATGGGATGCCATCCAGAAGGACCTGGACAAGCTGGAGAAGTGGGCCCATGGGAATCTCAAGAAGTTCAACAAGACCAAATGTAAAGTGTTTCATCCAGGTCACAGTAATGGGCCTGGTGTCAGCCCAGGCTGGGGGTGAACAGACCCAGAGCAGCCCTGCCCAGAAGGACCTGGGATGCTGCTGGGTGAGAGGCTGGACATGCCCCAGCCATGGCACTCACAGCCCAGAGAGCCAAACGTGTCCTGGGCTGAACCCAGAGCCCCGTGGGCAGCAGGGGAGGGAGGGGATTCTGCCCCTCTGCTCTGCTCTGCTCTGGTGAGACCCACCTAGAGCTCTGCATCCAGGGATTGTGTCCTTCCAGTACCTGAAGGAAGACTCTAAGAAAGATGAAGGGGAGCTATTTACAAGAACCTGTAGAGACAAGACAAGAGAAAATGGCTTCAAACTGAAAGAGAGAAGGGGACATTAGGTAAAAATCCTTCACTCTGAGGGTGGTCAGGCACTGGACCTGGTTGCCCAGAGCTATTGTGGATGCTGCAACCCTGGAAGCATTCAAGGTCATTTTGGATGGAGGCCTCAGCAATCTGGTCTAATGAAAACTGTCCCTGCCCATGGCAGGAGGGTTGGTGATTTTAAGGTCCCTCCACACCCAAAACCATTCTACGATTCCATAATATAAAGGGAGTAAGTGAATATGGTCAATGTGCTAACTAACCAGCACTTGTCAAAAACTACAGGACAAAAGCTATTATGTAAAAGCTTTTTGTTTATATGCAAGAAACTCATTGGGGAATGTATATTGTATTCCATAAAGAAAGTAGAATATCTGTTATTGCAAGTCTGATGTTAAAATACTTTTTTTTCCCCTAAAAGTAATTTTTCATTTAATAAAATAATAAAAATACAAACGTTGCTCAGAGAGAGAAGCCTAGGGATGAACTTGTGTTCTAGCTCTTCTGGTGCATCTTATCTTCTACAAAATTGTTTACTAAATGTTCATTAGGCCTAGGGTTTTGAAGAAGGAATGGCATGAAGCTGTGTCAGGGAGGTTTAGGCTGGGCATCAGGAAAAGATTTTTCACCCAGAGGTGGCTGGGCATTGGAACAGGCGCCCCAGGGCAGACGTCACAGCATCAGCCTGACAAACCTGACAGAGTTCAGGTGTTTTGACAATGCTCTCAGGAACACACACGGTGGAGTTCTTGGCTTTGTCCTGTGCAGAGGCAGGTGCTGGACTCAATGATCCTTGTGGCTCCCTTCCAACTCAGCATATTCTGTGATTCTATGAATTTTTTGTCAGTTCCAATGTCCAGTAGAAAGGGCGTATGTTTTCAATAAAAATGCATGTTTTACAATAACTGATAAAGAACAAAATCTTCTAAGGGAAAAATCTACCGGTGGCCTCCTCGAATCTCTTTGCTCCTTCTAACACCCTTCCCGCATCTCGCACTGAAGAGCTCCCTTGCAAAGACGGGATTTGCTCTGGTGTCACTGAGGACATGCAGCAGAGGTAACAGGATTGCAGGGGTGCAACTGAGGACAGAATTTGGCTCACAGAATCGTTCTTACTGGTCATGTAATGTGTGATGGAAAGATCCCAGTCTGACTCTGACAGACTGCATCGGCTTGTCAAAGCTGGCAGCTAAGGAAATAAAAACCTTGTTTATTGTAACCTGGGAGCATTTGATAAGGATTGATTGAGACACAATACACACAGACTCCCAGAGTATAATACTTAGAAGCTCTTTCTGTTCAAATAGAGCCATGCTTCAAAGAAGCATTTGGGGTTTATAACCTCCCCTATCTCCCATTCATCCAGAAGAAGCATTTTAATTTGCATACCCAGATTTTAATTGGTACAGCATGTGGAATTAATAGAAACCATTATCGGCTAAACCAGCATGACCCTTCTATGAATTAAAATCTGTCGCATATTTAGAGCACTAAATGAGAGAATGGAGCTTTCTAAAAGCTAAATCCAACAATTTTCTGTAAACTAGGAGCACACAGTACACTGCCACAGAATTTCTGTCTTTGAAATATGCTCTAAAAACTAAGGACGAAACAAAGGTGTATTCCTAATGCTTTTTCAGCCCCTCTTCTCACTGAAAGCAGTGTTCAGGAAAGAAGAAAAACTAATTCTTTAAGGCCTCAATGTTGAATAGAATTATTAAAGAGTGGTTGCAGACAGAATTGGCAGGAAATAGAAAATATATATAATCAACTGAAAAATCAGAGGGAACAGAAAGGATACGATTATTTCTGAGTAATAAAATATGCCAAAAAATTACAATGATTCCTTTCCACCCGAAGGTACATTTGAAGAGGCATTACTGAGAATCTAGGATGGTTTGAAATGACTGGAAAACAACACAGTTTAAGACCTCATTTGGGAAATTTCCTGCTAGCCTGTCTTATATAACTAATAAGAGGATTATATACTTCAAAGCTGGGGTTTATCATCCTATTGTACTGACCAGGGCCATCAGTTCACTGGTTTGGCTGATAAACTGGAATTAGATGTCAGAAATTGACCTTTTCATAATAGTAAGTAGTTATATATCCTGAACATTTTATAATTTAAATAACCAACAGCAGCAATTTGCAAAATATGGTAGTGAAATTCAATAGCTAACTGAACTTTAGACTCCATTGAAAGTGGAAATGGTTTTGGCTAAAATTAGAACAATGCCAAGATGCCAGAAAAAAGAATGATGGTAAGAAAGCAATTATTATGACCTGCAGTTTCCAGCAGTGAAGCTCCAGATGTAAATTTTACATTAAATTTTTGACTGAATAGTGTCCTATCCCTTAGAAACTCCTCTTCCCCACTGCATGAAAGATGCATCAATCTCCTCTACTCTTCCAGCTATATTTGCATGAGCACAATCATAAAGTGTTTCATAGATATGATAAAATATGATATTTATCTAGGAGTTTAGAAATCAAGTCTCAAAGAAAAAAAAAATCTGATATGTAACAGATTACTTTTTATTCTTCTTTTAGCTGTGCCCTCACATAGGGATAAATGAGTACATACATATCAGCAAATTCAAAAATAAGATTTTTCCAAATCATGGGTTTAACCACTGGCATTGAACCTAGTCTGCATTGAACCATTGTACTGCTTCATAAAGGCTACTCAGATCGTTCTTCTAGCAGTTCAGTCAGTTTCATGTTTGTGATGTAGGTGCACTCAGCTGGCTTCCTGAGCTTGTCTCCGAGCAGGTGGATACAGACACAGCCAAGCTGTGTGGCTTGGGCCAAGTGTCACAGTGAAATTGTAGCTTTCAGAAGGTGTGGTCAGGTAGAGCAAATCTCAGCTATGGCACAAAGTAAAGCAGCAAAACTGTTCAGACTGATATTTTTATGTGACTCTCCTACATGTAATGCAGTGATACAACTGTTATCGTGTCCTGCTATTTCTGGAGCTCTCCATCTCCTTGGCTCTCCTCTTCCATGGAGAAGGTGATGAGGCTCCCAGCCAGACAAATATTCTGGTCATGGCTCTGAAGGTCAGCTGGGAAATATGGCCATCATCTGCTTTAAAAAAACCGTAATTTTAGCTCAGTGGAAAGTTAGGTCATTGACCTCCCGTGGTATGATGCTTCTAAACCTTGTTTTAAAAAGTGGTATACATTCACTCTGTGGAATTTGCTAAAGCTAATGATTCTAATAAACTAATTAGAATCAGGAGATTTGACACTCATCAGCATGACAGTGGCAGGTTGCCTGCTTCCTTCCTACCCTCATCATTCCATATTGCCCTTGGTCAGTCAGATTTGCATGGTGCGTGGCCAACTGTTATCTCACTATTAGACTTAAGGACCAGTCACCTGCAAGGAAATTAGATCTTCAAAACTCAGATCTAGGTTAAGCTTATGACTGAAGGCTTCTGATGCTGGCTGATGAGGGTGCATGAATTTTCTCCTTTGCCATTAACCAATACACTTATTCATTGTTTCTACCGTGGAACAGGGGGTACCCCAACAGCCAGGCAAAAAGCCTAGCAGACTTAAAACCCAGTGAGCGTCTTAAAATGGCAATTTTCCAGTTTCATGAGGTTCTATCTCGTTAGATTATATTCATGACTTTCCCTGAGGCAAAAACTGATTTTTTTTTTTTTTTTAATAGGAGAAAACCAAAGTTTTGAGTGGGTAGTGAGTGATGTGTACAGGACAACTTATGAGTAACTTCTACGTGAGGTAAGTAGGCAGAAGCTCTTCATAGGAAAAGAGATGACTGTGTAGTTGTGGTCTAGCTGTCAAACTGCAAATGTCACTGCAAATTAACTGTGAAAAGCAGTTTTCCACTATGAAATTTTGGGGTTGTGGATTTAAAACAAAAGGAGATTTTAGAATAATTTTCCAAGGGAGTTGCTATTATTAGTATTACTATTATTATTACTATTACTATTATTATTACTACTACTACTATTATTATATTCATTTCCATGAGATGTCACTGATCATAACAGTGCCAATAAGTTCTAGATATAAAGTGTGTTAACTATCTTCAGGAGTTAATGAGTACATGAATATAACACAACAGATGCAACCTTCAGGAACTTTCTTAAAATACTGACTGCTGGAGCCTGAGAAAAACATGAGAGGAAGAGTAATTTACAACTTGTAAAATTTCTCAGAGTTTTCCCTAACCATCTGCTACTGACCACTCCAAGGGAAATGATACTATGCTGACAGTCTGCTCTGCTATTGCAGTCTCAAAAAAAAAAAAAAAAAAAAAATTCTATTCGTTTACCTATACTTCACCTATGCGTAGTAATACCAACATAATACCAGTAGAAGGAAAAGATACTTATTCAGAAAATCATGTCATTCATATATTCAGGGAAATTATAGTTATCAGGAATATTTGATTGCTTGTGTATGACCTGAAGCATAACCAGCAACTTCATACTGAGTACCTGTACTAAATTTTAAAAGAGCTCTGCCAGTTATCTCTGAGGGTAAACAGCAGGCATTTTTCTGAGCACAAAGAGTAGGCAAAGAGCAGAATTTTTGCAGGAGGATTCTGAGCTCTTCCTCTATGCTCAAAACACTGTAAGAGTCTGATACTGACCCCAGCTGGATTTCAGATTTCAGTCATCAGAATTTTGCAGAAGTAAAACAAATCCAGTCTTAGGGCACAAAATTCAAAGCCTCTCACTTGTACCAGTGGAAGCAGTGGTAGCCACAACAGAGGAAGGCCACGATGATAGAGAAAATTAAGAAGTACAACAGAAGTAAGAGAAGTGACTACAGTCCCTCATGCTCACTGGTCCTTGCTAAGCAAGGGACCACTGACAGCAGACCTCCTTCAACGTGACCAGGTTGCCTTTGCTACAGGTTTCCACTCCCTGTGCAATCTCTCTATAAAGAAATCTATTTGTAGCTTCAATCTTCTGAAGGCCTATTGTTAAAACATTGGTAGGATGGGTACCTAGGCTGCAACATCACAACCTTCTCCACTCCCTTGCTACAAACTCCCAGCATATCTGTGAGACAGGGTGCTCAAGGACAGCATTCCTTTTACCTCACATTCGTGCTTAGTGAGACCCAGATGTTAAAGGGACTAAATTTCCCCTACAAGCCTGTGTCTCTTGTTTATTATTTATTGCTGCTGCTGAAGATAAAAATTAAGTTCTCCTGCTTGAGGGACCTTACACTTCACATGTGACACAGCTGGCCAGGCCTGCTGAAGGTATTGTCTGAACTCTAGCATTGCCCCTGTCAGTGTGCTAAATCAGATACAGTCCTGCTAATTACCTTTTGGCAGCTTATGTGCCAGATTCCTTATCATGGATTACCAAATCATTCATCTTCACATAAAGAATGAGAAGGAGGGAAGCATCACAAACCTTGATTTAGGACACTTCCAACTGTTAATTTAACATTTGTGCAAAAATTTACCTTTTTTTTAAGCCGTAGATAGAGTCCTACAAATTATACTTCAGAATCATGGGACAGACCAGGATGGTTAGGTTTGGAGCATCACACAAATATCTAACCTTTGGCATAAGGCTCATGGGGAAGCACTGAGCAGATTCCCAGTAACTTTGTTTGAAAAGGGAATTTAGGTATGGGAAAAGCAGGCAACTGATTGTCCACAAAAGCACACTAATGTTGGCGCTGTAGGAATATCTTTGAAATGAGCATCTAACCACTCCTGCCTGAGTAGCCAACACTGCTTTGTGCTTGCCTCTGCCTTATGCACTCATCCTTTCTATTCAACATTGAGAAGTTTCACTGTGAAAATGTGGTGAGACTTTTTATACCAAGGGGAGGAGTGGTTTGTAATCCAGACTGCAAACAGGAAAGCGCTAGTGCTTAATTGTAGTAGGAAAATTATGTTCTGCTTATATTGTTGGGGAAGTCAAATTGCCACAGGGGGAATTTTCCTTCACGTTAGATGCAGCAAATTAAATTCTGAAAAGCCATGAGCTAGCTAGCCATTTTGTAAGTGTATCAGGGAAGAACAAATTTGATTTAACCAAGCTGTCTTTGCAGAGCTTACAATTAGGGGTTTTGGTTTCATTATTGCTATGCTTTTTATTTTATCATTCTTTCAAACTGACTACATTTGATGAAGAGTTTTTGCCTTCCTTGAAGTCTCACACTGTTTTCATGGATTTAAACTTTGTCAGTGAAGAGAACTCCTAGCACAGATTAATAAAACAGAGCTAAGTGAATATCTTATAATGCATTTTTAAAGCATATGCAAGTATACAGTCTGGTTGCAAAGAGCTCCCAATCTACAAAGTAATAAAAAGTGCATAGTATTGATTTGTTTTTCCTTTTGTGCCATTTACAAAAAATGGATAATTTCAGCTGATGTGCTCCATCCAGATTTGATCACCATCCATTAGACAAGCTAAAGAGAACACAAGAAACACCAGCAAAAATTAAGAGGCTAGATTTCCAGAGCATAAAAAGAAGGATTCAGGTTTCCATAGTTTAGGAAAAATGAGGGAGAGCATGACAATAAAGTTCAAACAATGCAGAAAAGTGAAATAAAGACTTCAGTTGTCCCCCATGTCAGCCAAATGCCAAGCGGGGAGCAAATCCTTTATTTCAAAAAACTGAAGTCTGCATAGGACATTAGGAAAAATTTCCATCCAGAATTCAAATTTAGCACTGGGACTGGTCAACTAGGAAAATAGTAGGATCTTCAGTGACTGCTTTCAAAACGTTATAGGATGAACAACCACTGGAGACAGTCTAGGTATATTTAATCTTATCTGGAAAGAAACATGTTTCAGTCTGGAGTGAATAGGGGTAGCATCAAAAATGTAGATCCCTATATTTCAAGAGCTGGCAGAACCATTTCAGTTCTCTCTTTTGAAATTCTGCATAAGGGAGGCTGGGAAATTCCAGAAGATGAAGATTGCATTCCATAAACAATGGAATCTAGATGAATGAGGAGACAAAAAACCCCAAAAAACCCACAAAACAAACAAACAAAAAACCCACAAACAAACAAACAAACAAAAACAAACCAAAAAACCCCCACACACACAAAAAAATTATGACACCTTCTCAAGAAATCAGGAATTTTACACTCAGTGGTCTGTAACTGAGTTCCTGGGGAAAAAAATACAGGAAAAGATCATCTGACAAAGCATTTATTTATAATATTTCTAGGTACTTACTAAATGAACCAGTAGTCAACTTATGCCAAACCACTCAGTGGGAAAATAGAGCTTGTGAACTTAGTTAAGAGTCCAACACTGTATGACTCGATATTTCTATATATAAATTAAAAAGTGTCCTCAACAGCTACAAATAATTTGTTGTGTAAGTTTGTGTTCTATTGTGGGCTTGTACCTTGACAAATATTTTCATCAAAGACAGAGATGATGAACCATAGGATAGCTTTAGAGGTTAACCATTGCAACAGGTGACGTGGTGGAGGCAGCATCCCTGGAAGAGTTAAAAAATAAAAGTGGGTGTGGCACTTGGGGACAGCTTAGTGACGAATAGGACAGAGCTAGGTCAATGGCTGGATTCAATGAGGTTTCTCCCAACTTTAAAAATTCCATGATTCTATGAAAGACTGAAAATGCTTTGGAGAATACTGTTTTAAGGATTGCAAAATACCGACAAACTGCAGAAATAGCTAGAAAAATGTTACAGTTTAGTTTAGGACAAATAGCATGTATAGCATTTCAGCCGAAACTGCCATGACTAATAGAAGATTGAAAGTAAATGAAGAGACAGCAGTTCTAAAAAAGAAAAGAGAAAGGAAAAAAATCCCCACCAATAGCTGAATTAATCAAAGCTAAACATAAATCAGTGTCACCATCATCTTAGGGAAAAAAAAACAAAAAAGCAAGCAAGTGTATTAATAGGAATATTATATGCAGGTTTGATAAAGTAATCCTTCCAAGGGTGATAAGGTATGATTTTAGGGTCCAGCCATATGCCACATATTTTTTAAAAAAGATATTGGGAAAATTCTAATGGAGTGAAGAAATCAAGACATAGAGAAAAATAGTAGGGAAAAAAATGGTTTTAGTTATAAGTGATGTTTTGAATAAACATTAGAAAAAGTGCATATGTGTTGGTCTCCAAGTTTTCTGAGGACAAGATTCAAAGAAGAAAAATTGAGCTATTACACAAACTTTCTAATATAAATATGGAATATAATTGTAATGGAAAGTCTGGAATTTTCATCAGTGGAAAGCTTTGGAAACTTTTTCCAAAATGTTCAATGAACTGGGATAGGAATGCTTAAGAACATCAGAGCATTTTGGGCATTTCCAAATCTATTCATATATTTCTGAATGTAAGCTGGTTTTTCAGGAGATTTTACACTTTATTCTTACATATTTGCCTGCATTTCTTGCCTGCCAACTTTCTGATAAATAGAGATATTGATTCCAATTTACTCGTGGGAGGATTGATCCTAAAAATCTAAATAAAGTCTGTGGGTATCTTTAGGAAATTATTCCTCTCCAGATGGACTGAAAAATTGTTGAGAAACCATTTCCTTAAGAAAAGGACAATAAAGGAGGGTGTAAGGTCATCTACAAGACAATGAGCACAGTTTTTTTAGTTTCAGAGTTTAACTGAAAATGCAATTGTAAATTGAGCATTGTGCCGTATAATTACTACCAAGGACATAAAGAACAAGCCTAAATATTTTGTATTAGTCAAGACAAATCATCAATATTCTAATTTAGATTAAAATCTTTTTCAGAAACACCCTCTCTGGAGAAGTTATTGGTGTTAAACTGTGGCTCTCCTGAGCTGCAGCTGGCTGTAATTGCTCTAAGGAAGCAGTGGCAACTACTGTGATTTCCTGAACACGTAGTTTCTGATTTGCTTCCCTTTGCTTCCCTTTGCTTCCCTTTGCTATCACTATTCCATTCTTTGTTGAGATACAAGGGGCACAGGTTGGAAGCTGGTTACATTGGTTTTCCATGTAGCAGTCCAATAAAGAGCCTCAGAACAGAGCTGAGAGTTGCTATGTATCTATATGCATATATGTAAATTTGGAAGTAACTAATTCAACATAAGATGTTAAAAAGATTGTCCTTTTGCAAATATTGGAAATTATTCTTGCCTTAGGCTTATAGCAAAGTTGAGGCTTTATGTAAAATCCAAACTTCTCAAGATCTACCAGCAGGTCCTCCTGTGGCTAGCATTCATAATACCAGCATGTGTGTTTAACTCCTTGTATGTATTGCACAGGCATTTCCAGTCCATGGATTTAATCTTTTTTAACTAACACAATTTAACAGTCAGCTCTCAAGCTCATAAATGGAAGCCTGATAACTACTTTCTCAAATTTGAAATATACATCATGGAAGATAGCTGCCTTGTCACCTAAAAAAAAAAATCATAAGAAATGGAGGATTATCCTACTATAAAGGAAGTACCATCCTACTTGAAAAGACCAGTTAGAGATACCTATGCGCTGATCACTTAACATGGTTATTCCTTCCTTCTTGTTGGAAGGTTAAGATCCATCTACAACACATTTGTCCATCTGAAGTGTCACATGCAACAAGAAAAACAGAACAACCACCTTTGCATCTTATATATGAAAGTCCTGCTAATGCAGCCCTCTGGACAAAAAAGCAAAACAAAACAAAAAACTTCCAACACTTTTTTGTTTCCTTGTTTTTCTTCATTCTTCCAACATGAAGGGAAACTTTGGCAGAGAATATGTGTGTTTACCCTTCCCATCATAACATCATTGGAATGCAGACTAAATGGAGTAGAGGAAAGCACCTGAATATGATACAATCATTTTTCTTGTTTCTTGGCAGCAAAGGGAATTTTCTTACTATTCCATCTGTCTGGAGAAGAAAAAAAAGCCCACCATAATAAATTAACAGTCAGATGAAGTTTATAGTGCTGACTTTTTCAAAGTCACATAAGGATGGCCAGATGGAGTCTGCAGGAGTTACTTTAAGGACAACTGACCAGAACAGAAAAGACAAGTATTAACATTCTTTGTCAAGTATTTTATGTAATGCCCCAGGCCTGAAGTCTACCAGCATTGCAAGTTACTCTTTCACAAGAACCTGAAAAGATAAAGCTGTACACCATCTAAACTCAACATATCCTTTCATAAGCTTAACAAATTCTGCAACATTGCCTATAGTTGCTGCCCTCTCAAGCAAGGTGGAGCACACTGATACAACATTCCTGGAATTTCAGATGTGTATGGGAACAGATAAGCTCTCAGCTTCTCATCAGTTCACCTTATCTGGGGCCACCTCTATGCTATACCCAGACAAAGTGGCAGTGACTTTTGCCTCCATAAACACTGTGATAATGCCAAGCCCTTTCAGTTCTTCATGGTGCAAATGGTTCTGCTGCCTGGGCAGGACTGTGCCAAAAATCTAGGGAAAACAATCAGACAGTGTGGAAGAGGTCTGGGATGAGATGTCTCTCTGCCTGAACTGGGAAAAAAAAAAAAAAAAAAAAAATCCACATCCCTCTCAGTTGTCTCACCCTTCATCGATCACACACCACCCTCTGTACCCACAGCTTAAGAAATATCTGAAATAGAAGAGATAATACTGACAGCACCTAGTTCTGCCATCATAATGTTGTTAGTAACTGCATACACTGTTAGCCACAGTTCCTGCTACTCAGATTAAAAAAAAAAAAAATCCTGACAAGGCTAATGACTGCAAGTGTCTCTGGATAAAAATCCCACCAGGCATTATAATCCATCTTCACTCTTGAAGGAATGCAAACTTTCCTCTAGCTTGGTCCCACAAACTTCCTGATATATTTCAAGTACGAAAGTATCCTGAAGTAATTGCATTTGAATTTCATCACATAGAAGATATACTGGAGTCCTGCATACCATATTTATTGTTTGTCATTGTAACAATTTTTAATGTTAACATGAAACTAAATAAATTTGTGACATATGATTTCCAAATAGGCATGCATTTTTTAACTTAAGCATTCCCATTTCATTATTTAGAAGGTTTAGAGTTTTTATATTATTTCCTCAATTTCATACCAAGATCAAAACATTACTCTCCACTCCAAACTGACAAACAACCTTTAACCAAATAAAGAGCAGTCCAGCTACAAAGTGTAAAGTGGAAAGTTATACATGGACTGACAAGAAAGAAGAATAAACAGTTCATTTGCAGTACTTCTGTTGTATCTGCTGACTTAACATTTTTAGCCATTTTGTTACAAGAAGAAAAATGTAACATTTTCCAATAAAAGCATTATGCATGCTGCATAACTTACAGAGGAGCAGCCAAGTGTTCCCATTGTACTTTTATCCTCATAAAAGCACCACATTGTCAGAACACAAACTTCCTAGCATATGAGCTTTTTTGAGCAGGAATATTTCCCACATTAGAGCCCTAAACAGACATATTTATGTCACTACAAACACTCTTTGCAGTTAACACTTCGTTAAAAAGACTCCTTGCAAGTCAAGAATCCTCAAAGTGAAGAGACAGCACTCAGACAAAGTTCTCTGCAGATAACTTGGTCCAGGAGCATTTAACTTGTCTCTCCATCTGAAAGAGATGAGAGTGCATTTATGTAATCAAATACAGTCCTTAAGACTGACTCCATAGTTCAGAAAATGGCCTTAGCAATTCACCAAATATATCTAAATCTGAAAAAAAATTTTCTAGCTGTTACATTTATGCTGTGCACCATGGTACCCAGACTCAGGGCTGAGCTAAGAACCTTTGTCTGGAGGGAAGAGGAATTAAATCCTCAGAGATATTTTTCTCTAGGTCTGATATAGGTTTCTATTTTCTATTTCACTGCATATAATCTTGCATCAACACAACTCATGTAGAACAAGTCACTTGAAGTGATAGAGTTCCATCCTGACTTCTTGTAAACAGCAAATGCCAGAGGAGGGACATGGATGACTTGTCAGCCTTCACCAGCAAAGCACTGGTGTTTCCTGGACTGCCACTTCACTACTAGATTGTATCTAGCTCCCGACATCCTTTCCCATGCAAGCAAAGGAAAAACCCAAAGGGCAATGCACTCTGCACCTCCTGCCCCAGCTGTACAAGAGTCTGCACTCCCCTGCAGCAAGGCAACCTCCACTTGTGGACATGCAGCGTCTCTTTTTTTTTTTTTTTTTTCCCCCACAAGCTTGAGCTGAATGTTGCTCATGAGCAGAAAAGCACATAAAGCTCCTGAGCCTAAGGCTGCAGTGCATCTGTCAGAGCAGAGCTAAAATAAGGTTCAATAGTTTGACTTTTCTATACTGTACAAGATTATTTGGCACTGTGCTTTCTGAGTTTGTGAGGTCAGGTTTTCAATGTTGCTTTGTTATTATGTGGACTTAAGAGGTCAGTTTAAGGTCTTCTGAGCTTTTAATTTTGGAACATTGTTTTGCTATCCATCCACACCCTTCTGAACAAAATGAAAGCAGCACAACAAATATTCAGTGAGAATCACAGCTCTATCTGTGCGTGCCACAGGGAGACAAAAATCTCCTTTCAGCTTGAGTATTCATCATGGAGATGCCTGTAAGCTCCAGATACATTTTCCAGGCATTTAAGACTTGCAAATTATAAAACTTTTCTCTGAATCTTTCATACAACTATGACTCTATTAAAACTGCTCCAAAAGCTGTTTTTTAAAGCTAAAAATCCAGGAACTTGTACATACCATCTTTGGCTGAAACATCTGAGCTCCTGAAGTGCTCTCTTCTTGGACAGACTGTGTGATGAGTTTTTTTACACATATATAAAAAAAAAATAATAATTTGCTGTTTTAAAACCAGCAGTGTTGGTGTTGTAATGCAGATCATAATCACCTTCAGAGAGCAAAAAATGCCTATGGGGTTAAGTATTGACTTTAAGGATGGAAGAACATGACCTCACACCTCATTCATATGTTATCAAGCTGCAGGGTGAGTCACTAAGCAATTTACTTCTTTGTTTGCCAGTACAAAAAGCACTAATGAAAAAAATATCCCACTGAAATTCTTTTCTGTTAAGAATATGCCAGCTGCTGTAAGTAGTGTTGTCCATGAGCATACTGAGCTACTCTATTTAAACTTCTGGCTTTGTTTTGCACATCAGTTTCAAGCATTTCAGGAAGACTGTATAGCAAAAGCAAAGATTTCTTGCTCACCACAGGAGAGAATTTACACTTTGATTTCAGAGACATTTGGGATAGATCTGTTTACTGTTTTCAAGGAAAAATCTTGAGTATATAATATTGAATAAATAAAACAGAACACCTACAGAATCAATAGAATGTTATTTGTTAAATTTGCTGAATATTTTCTTATGCCATGTTAGTCTTGTTTGAACAGCATTACATCTTTTAACTATCTTCATATATGTCAGAATACAAAAGAGACCATAATTTCTATTATGCATTCACTGAGTTCTAGAGTATTTTGATTGACTCTACAGGACTTTTTAATATAAAACATATTAAAATCACAAGAATCTAATACTATACGAAATTCAAAGCCAGATTTCTGTGGCTGTTGCCTTTTATGCAGTGTTGGCACAAATCTAGGTATTACTCTAACTACAACTCTATTGTAAAACACTTCCAGAGGCAACATCGATACTATTTTGGATGACAAATTACTTTTCTTAAAATGCTGCTCATTGAGCCAAATTAAATCTTAAAATCCATTTCTTCATAAGTATATCTTTATTAACAGTGTTATTTTGCCTACAGGAATATAACTATTATTGAAGTGAACTGACAGGTTTGTTAGCTGAATTTCCATTTGCTGAAACAACCGGGCCTTCCTTACAAGGTCCTGGGGAACCTTTTGAGCCTGAAAAAGCAGAGGCCTTTACAGGTAGCCCTCTCCTCTGCTTACCTGCTTTCCTGACTCCAGAATCTGGGAAGAGATGCTATTTTTAATCAGTTTTCATGCCTTAATCCAAGATGGAACTTTTTTTTGTTTGTTTGTTTGTTTTTTAGTATGCATTAGTTACGCTAGTTTTTAGCAAAGAGATTAAGCTAGATAAAAAGCAATTTATTGCCAACTACACTGAATATTTGGCACCAGTTACCCAAACCAACAAATTTTGTGTTGAGCTTTTAAATAATCTCTTGTCCTACTTCTCCATATGTGAGCCTAGAAATACCTATTGGAGATTATCCTTTTCAGATGTAATCTTCAGTGACCCAAAATAATGAAAGAGAAACATCTTTCTGATTCCTGGGGTCTTTATTCTTCCTTGTCCCCAGATAACATCGTCTTGAGTTCATACTTCAGTAACTGTTTTCCAGCAACCTATAGATTCAAATAATCATAGGATCTTTCTAAACCAAAGAAAAAAAAGGTTCACACTGCAGAAGGAGCACAAAAATTCAACACTGCACTGTAATTCAAATTCTCTGTGCTATTCTTAGCCTTGAAGTGGTATTCTGAACAGTTCTACAGCCTCTAAAGGAAATGCTTCATTATTTCTTTGATGGTTGCCAGACTGTCTACTACTTTGATGGTAGACTGTCTACTACTGTTTTTACTACACTGGAGGTAACTACCTACAGGAAAAAACAAACAAACAAACAAAAAACCGCACACGACACAAAAAAACCCCCCACCAACCAACCAACCAAAACAAAACAAAACAAAACAAATCTAAACAACAAACAAATGGAGACAAAATATAGAGAAAGATAACACGACATTCTTGACCAAAGTAGAATGGACATTTTGTGTTCCAACTTCACAATGAACAGAGTACTCAGAAGCACTGAAAATATGTAAGTGCTTTTATCTTTTTCGTAAAAGCACCACCCCATTAACGATATACACATTTTACAGGGTTTTTAGCAGAATGATAAAACACAGCTAGAAATAAATACAGTGTTAGACAGTATACATAAGAAAAACAGTCTGAAATAGTATCCATCTAATAACTATAAACTAAATGCATACTTTTTCTTAGTTCTTTTAAATTTTAATTCCCATGCAAACTATTATATTGTATTTTTCTATCCTAATCTATAGGAGTTCTTATACAGAGTTCAAAACCACAACAGCTCGGTGTTTCACTGTATAATGTTACCATGCCTGAGCTTTGCACTGGTTCACCAACTTCATCCCTAGATCATGAACATCCCTCATCTGATTTGCATGGAACAAATTCTGTTGCCCTAACTTAGAGGAGGTCATTCCTCACTGACATGAACTAAGGTTCCTGCACCAAAGTAATTGAAGTCCTTTCTTAAAGGCAGTGGACTCTAAACCATAGCTTTACTTGTTAAATAGAAATAAAATGTGGTGGTGGTACTGTCATAAATAAAAGGTAAAGGAAATGTTTCATATTGCTCTGAGTGGAAACTGGTACACTGCAAGAATTCAGGCTCCCATCTGCAACCCATAATGACTGGCAAACAATTCTGCAATTTTTCACCACAGCTGCAACCAGCCCTGAAAAAATATTCTCATATTTACCAAGTTTACAAAATTACAATTCTCAACCAATTGCTCTGTTTGGCTGCCCCAAATAGGCCATCTGGGCTGCAGAGAAAGTCAAAATAAAATGGTTAAAATCAATAAAGTTTTAAAAATACATTTCCAGTAATTAAAAATATTTAGTAACATTGTTGTCTCTTTCTGGAATTAATCTCTGCAATGAACTCTTTCCTTGATGCTCCTGGTTGTGAATATATTTTCAAAAACAAGAGACATTTACTAACCTGAGGTAGAATTTTCAAAACCTATGAGATCATATGATCTTGAAATGGAAAACAGAAAAATTATTCATGTCCGTGTAATTTATTGGGAAAGAAAATACTTGGTAGGGTCCTAAAAGCTAAATTTAAATTTAAAGCCCATCCAATTAACATCATTTTTGCACATATTTTTTCACCTAATTACTTCAGAAAGTTTCCCCTATTTAGCTGAAAATACTTTCCTGAAATCTTACAAGAAATTAGCTATGTGTGAAATAGCATTGGTTTGCATTTAGCTTTCAGAGGTTACAAATAATGTAAGGTAATAGGAAAATCTACAGTGGGAGATCCTCCATCAGACACCAGTGGTTCAGCACCAGTTTTCTGCATTTAATGGTAATTGACAAATGAGACTTCGAGACAAGTGCTTCCAAGGAGAATCTGTCCCCTTGAATGAGATCTCCTTTGCAGATCGGACTGGGTTTCTCCTGTAGGAAGGAATCACATTGTGTGCTTAAAGGTAGCTAGAACTGACGCAGATCTTTGTCTTTTAGAAATTTATACTGATCTCAAGCCATGCCTTTTCACATGGACAGCTTGGAACAGACCTGAACACTATAAAAAAGGCATCATAGCCAATGAAAGCCTCACGTCTATAATCTTCAAAGACTCATAAAACTGGAGCAAATGATTCATGGTTCCTATTGCTGCATACTAATCATATACAGCTCACAGTTCTACATGGTTTGTGAGCAAAGTTAAACTTCACAGCTATGAGCTAGTTGTGCTAAAAGAATTTGAATTTATTCAAGCCCTAAACTTGTATTCGAAGGTTATAGTTTTGAATGCAAACCCACATTCCCTCAACAAATGTAATGAAAGAATTTGCATGAGAGCCCCCCAAGCCAAACTGAGCTGTTTCAGATTGCTACAGTGTGATATACATGGTGCTGCCTGATGTTTCTGTTCTTCACAGCAAAAAGTAGGAGGCAGACACAGAAACAATGGAGGTAAACATTCAGCTCTGAACATCCCAGAGGTCATTGCTTGCCAGGTCATCTCAGTTGGTGGATCAAAATACCTAAGACATCTCTGGCAACTCATCAACCTTTTATTACAGAAGGCATAAAACCCTCTCACTTTTGTTATTTTTCATTCAGATTAGTTAAAAATAGTTCTGATGAAAAAGGAAACAAAGAGGAGGTAATCATACCCTAAATTTTGCCTTTCTCTTATTTAAATTTGCCTTTCCTTTAGTGGAGATGAAGTATATTAGCCCATCTGAAATTAAACTACTTGGCATGAAGCCAAATATATAATAGCCTGAAATGAAGCCAAATTATTTCCTTATTCCTCTGCATCTCCCTTCTATCTGCTTTTATCATCTTGGTTGGATCAAAGCCAAAAAACTAATATTAAAATATTTCCAGCTACTCAAGATGTCTATTGGAATACACCTCCCATGACTGAGAGAACAACATACAACACGAAAATAATATCCTGAACTTCTCAGAGGAAAATTAAAAGTATCTTTTTAAACTGACAAATTACTTTTTAGCTAAGAGTCCTACTTTATTTTCAAAGACTGGAAGATGATCATAAATGGTGAATAAACTCAATAAAAACTAGTAATTCTGTTTACCTCTCCATTCCTTTGGCTGAGAATGGTGAGTCAGATCATCTGTCTTCCTCTGGACTGCTGAGTGAGTGGAATAACATCAACTCTGACCAAACACAAATGAATATACAGCATAATTCAAAATAATACAATATCCAAAGAAAACTGCGAGCTACTGATTTTCTGTAATAATATTTATAGTCAAAGACAAACTGAAACTCCTTGGATACAAACCCAGGGAATATTTATACCATTAGTGTCAAACCCACTTTCCTTTGAAATTACCTGATAAAACCAAAGTAAATTTGGACCTATCATAGCATTAACACGTCATTTCTGTTTCAGACCAGAAGGAAGAGTTACACAACAGAAAGATGATTTCCCATCACCCCCCTGGACCCCTGTCCCCAAACTTAGTAATTTACTTACTAAAATATACTGCTTATTCCCACAAAAATTATCTAGAATATAAATATAAACCTTAATGAACAATGTACTGATTTATGAGAAGACTAATTAAATGAGTTACTAAACTTTTTACACAGCATAATGACACCATCATAAGTTCCTGTGCTTTCAGATACTCTGAAATGTAGCATATTCATCTCAATATTTAAATACTTTTTTCTTGCCTTTGATTTTAAAAATAAAACAAATAAACTATACTATGCCATTGACTAAAGTTGTTTTGAAATAGGTTTGGCAGTTTGCTTATAAGCTACAACTTGCTTTTATGTTACAATTCTCGTTGTCAGAAATAATAAAATTCCTTTAAAATTTTGCCTGTAACTGAGTAACAAAATGTCTGTGGAATTTATTTAGGTCAAGATTATTTGAAGATATGACTAAATAGGCATAATAATGTCATATAGCTGTCATTCTAAGAACAGCTTCTTTTTGAAGTTGACTGGATGCACACACTCAACTCCCTTGTATGGTGTAACTCCAGGAAATTTACTGTTCTCCTTCAGCTATAGATTTCCTTTCTCAATTAAGCATTAACCTTAGACACAGAGCCAGAAATAGATTTTAATATAGAATCACAGTCTTTTCATCTTAGTAAAGAGCTAACTCCAACTCATAAATGCTCTTACTTAAAATAAATAAGCAGAAATATGTCATGACATGTTCTCATTTCAAGAGTTAATAGAGAACTCAAAAGCATTGATGCCTGCTTCCCTCAATGTTGATGGATATAGTACTTCTGTTCATCAGAAAGTCTTAAAATTTTTAATACAACTGTACAGAACTTTTAGTGTCTGCCAAGGTTTATATTATTCAATCACAGAAGGCATCCAACCCTTTACGTTACTACATAAAGCTACTTACACTCATCTGATATAACCTCACAGTTACTATTTGTATCCACTTGCTTTCGCACATCCAAATATTTATCTGCATCACATCACCTCCATATAAAACTTAAAATTTGCATTTCCCTAGATTTTGCTATTCATGGACACTCTGAATTCACTGAAGGATTGAACTACACTGATGTCCTAGGTTACAATGTCAGATGTGTCCAAAGTATGTGTTCTATCACCATCTACATGAAATGTTGAAACTAGGTTGTGCACTGTTTCTCTTGCCCCCTCCCTCCAGACCATCTTCTGTTAATGGCCCATCAATGCCCTGTTGCATGACTCATAGGTAACTCCCTCTGGGAGCTATCTCTGTTTAATGGGCAATCAAGGACCCATTGCAAGGCTCATAGAATGATATTAACCCATTGTGAGATGGTCTCTCCAGGGGGAGGAGCCAAGCATTCCCACCTGGATATAATCTGGGATTTGTGACAGCACAGGCAGCCTTACCCACTGGAATTCCAGAGGATAAGAGCTACCAGACCTTTCTGTGGGAACGCTGCTTCAACAAGACCACTTCATCTGGACTGCTACCACCACCACAGGGTGTCAGGTTGTATTCTGACTCTTTCAGTGATCTTTTTTACTATTGCATTTGTGGGTGGTTGTTGGTTTTTTTGTTTGTTTGTGGGTTTTTTTTGTTTGTTTGTTTGTTTTTTTTGGGGGGGGGGTGTTGGTGTTTTGTTGTGGTTTTTTTTTTTTTTTTTTTTTTTTTTTTTTTTTTTTTTTTTTTTTTTTTTTTTTTTTTTTCTATTAAGTTATTTTTCTGACTTGGAGTCTCTTGCTGGTTTTGCTTTCAAGCCAGCACAACTGTAGCTCCTTGAGCCAGTAGATGTAATCATTTTCACAAATGAGCTCTAGACAGTATTACCTCACTCAAAGCAGCCTTACAAAGGGATTGTAGACAATGCTGACTGTATGGGAATGTTTAATGAGGGCAATATAGGGAATTTGTGACAGTAAGAGGGGCAACAGACATACAGCTGGCCATTGCCAAGGCTGACAACAGCAGGCAAGTCTACTGGATTCAAGATAATAATCCCTAATATTTTCCGTTGAAAACCACAAAAAACATTAGCTGGGGATTGCTGACTGTGCTGGTTTTGGCTGGGATAAAGTTAATTTTCTTCCCAATAGCTCATGTGGATCCAATCTATTGGACAGCTGATTCCAAAGGACCACAGGGATATTCCATACTACATGACATCATACTCAGCATATATACCTGGAGGGCAGTTGGCAGAAGTGCTACTGCTCAGGCATTGGCTTGGCATCAGTGGAATGGGGGTGAGCAATTGTTTTCATTTGCACGATTTGCCTTTATTTCCATCTCTTTGTTATTTCCCTTTTCATTACAAATCATTATATTATTATTGTTATTATTATTATATTTAACTTCATGTCATTTAATTCCAGTTATTAAACTGATTTTATTTCAAGTCACAAATTTTCTTACTTCTACTCTTCCAAATCTCCTGTTCTACTGGGGCAGGAGTGAGCAAATATCTCTAATGGGCTCAGTTGTTCCTGTGGATTAAATCATGACACTGGGCTAAACAAGAAATTTAGGAATGTAGAAGAAGTGCATATTTGCAGGTTACTGATGTCAGAGGGGCATGGTTACAACTCATGGGGATTGGTATGAATGTCAGTTCATGGTGGGCGGTCTAACTGAATAAAGCCATGAATGAGTAATAGTGTGTGGAAATGTAGTACCTTTCTGTAGCAGCAGAGAAGCTGATCCAACATTTCTATCAGACCATTAGAAATCTCATTCATGAAAGAATGCAAAGAGTAGCTAATCTTGCATAAGAAACATATTCACACCGGATATTTTCTCAGGGCTAACTTAAAGAACATGACATGGATGGATGTCCACCTACAGTGACCAGTGGCCAAAGGAATAAAACAGCAACACAAGATTCCTCACCACAGAACATGCCTTATTAAAGCAAGGCAGCTCTATGTATATTGCAGGCACTGACACCAGCCACCAGGCATTTAAACTCCCACCTTGAGAACAATTGGTTTGGAATGGAACACAGTGTTGTTCAGGTCTTGAAGTAAATTTAAAATAATTTGATTTGTCTAAAACAATTCCCATCTTATCTTCTCTTTGCTGAAATGCTTTTCCAGAGCAGGAAGGGATATAACAGAAAACAGGCTGATTTCCTATAACTTTCTATCATCTGACATTTAAGCTACCTGCCTGGAGCGATAAGGCATTCTTCACAGCTCTCACATATTCATTGTGAACTTCAAGAGATGAAATATCTTCTTTCCCTAGGCCCTGGTGTATTATAGTTCCACAGAAGATACAATTCTTCGTAATTGTTTGTGAGGGGCATGTGGCATATATGAATGACAAGTCATATCCAAGCACTGCGTGACATGCCCTTTATCCAAAGAAAATAATCAGCCCAAGAGAATGCAGCTGGTGTGTCTTCACTTAGAACATTTCACAGAGGCTGAGACAATTTAATCACTTTTTGTATCAAAATTGTTACAAAACATTAGAGTAAAGCGTGGACTCATCATAATTTCAAATTCTTCTTCCCAAGGTTCAAACCACAGACATTATGTTGTACAAAAAGAAGCATTTACACATCTTTTCAAAACCACTCCCCCTACCCTCATCCTATTCCTATTGGAGAGCATTAAAATCTGAAAGATTAAGCATGATTCACAGCCCTGTAATAGGAAATCAAACAAAATTTTCAACACTGGCATGCTGAGGTTGCTGCTGTTCTTTCCTTTGTAACTGACTAAATCTTAGTGCAGAACTTTTAAGGATTCTTGAATGTGAATACAAAAAATTTTTTCAAAATTAACTGAGGCATAAGGACCATTAAAAAAACAGTAGATGCTAAAGGAGAAAATCCCTTTGAGACACATTAAATTTGGGGCAGTAAATGCAGACAGCTAGGGTACATATTCATATTCACAGTGAAGTATGCAAAACTTGCTATATAATTCAGGGAGAAAAAATCTCAGGCTGGGAGAGAATCGTATTAACAGACATTTACAGGAACTTGCTCAGTTGCAGCCACTCAGGCAACAGGATCTCCTGGTGCGAGCCACTTTATCCTTTTATAGCCACAGAGTCCCTTTACACAACCAAGGGGTACATTAAACATAGATGTGGCACTTAGAAATCAGAATTACATAACTGTACTAACTCTCAAGTTTTGATAATTTCTATCCGTTGTAGGAGAAAAATTATTGAAGTAAATGAACATCTTTTTCTGAATAAAAATATTAGGGTTGGACTCTCATACCCAGTCTCAAGCCAAACATATTTAAAACCTGAACACTAAGATGGAGCCATATTCTGATTGTTGAATCTACCAGTCATATATGAAAAAAGATGCCAAATTTCCACTTAACATGTCATTAAAAAAGAAGCAAAGAGGGAAGTGAAAGTAATATACTGCTGTAAATTCATTGTATTCCCTTGGAGTCAGCTTTGCTTGGCAGCCTGCACAGCTTTGGAGGATCTTGGGGGAAACTTGCAGGTTGTGGAGAGGTTCTGCAGGGACTCTTGCCAAATTAGACTTCTCCCACTGAACTCAGACTGGTTTGAGAAACTCATTAAACAATCAAAAGCTTCCTAACATATTTGTTTACATTGACAGCCCTGTTCAAATATAGGTGATGTGTTTGAAGAAATTTGCTGTAAATTCTTTCAGTAGAGGAAATGCACTAGCTTCAGTCGTCTTACAGCCCCTATCCCAGCGCTATGCTTCAGAGCAGTAATGCAAAAACCCCACGCAACCAAAAGCATCAAATAAACATGGTTTTCACAGCAGAACCATATCAAATATCCACAGACTGTTAACATTCTGAGTGAAATGTTCTGTCTCACACACAGTTTCTTTGTATAGCACCAACTGCTTTCAGCTTTAAACTGGCTCGTATGTAACATTTTGGAAGTAGAACCAAACACGTATTCTTGCACTCAAGACGCAGAGAAGTGATCCTATCTACCTGTGTGGAACACAGGGCAGCATTCCTGGGAAGACACTTTCTTTACCACATCTTGTTTCAAAATACAGGATAGCTGCAGAGGGGAACCTTACATTGCTTTATTTTCTTGGACAGCCAGGCAATGTTTTTTTGATAAGAAATACTTCCCAGAGCCAGAACAGCCTTGTATTTTCTACTGTGCATTTTAATATTTTCAAAATTAAGACTTCAGCAATAATCTGACTTGACTTCCTGAGTCTGAATCAGCATAAGTGACTATTGCATCTCTACTCTGAAGCTCATAGAAGCATGGGCATAAAATGAGCCCACCCTTATGAAATAATATGGTAGTAACATACGTGTATACATGCACATTAGACTACTGTCTACCCTTGGCAGCTAATACTGTATTTAATAAATTTCATATCATATAAATGATGCAAAAATATGAAAGCATGTTCAGGTTTTATCAGTACCTCCAATTTTAAGGAGAGGGGTTACAAAACAAAACAAAAACAAAAAAAACAACAAACAAACAAACAAACAGCAACAACCAAATAAACAAAAAAGGCAAAGGTTTTGCAGGGAAAGGATTACAGGCCAAGCAAGACAATTATTCACCTCTAGATTAATGCAGATAATAAACCGAAGAGAGACATAATGAGAACAGGTATTGATTATCATCCTGGAGACAAGAAAATTTAAGGGAAAGTGAGAAGTCCTAGCAGTCGAGTAAAATCTAGCAGAAAGAAAATTAAAAAACCTGGGAGGTACATCAACCACAAGCATCAAAGAGAACAGAGGTTTGTCTTATGCCGAGAAGTGCAAACAACAGTATTTTGTCTATTATCCAAAAAGCAAAATATTTTATCTTAAACAGAACTGGGCTCCTGGGAGAAAGCAATCAAGAGATCAATTAAAATTCAGGGACAATGTTTAATTGGCTTTTGAAAGGTATCCTGGTTGCCTGCAATATTAGAAAACAAACCTGCAAACCTCCCCTCAGTTCCATGTTTCTTAATAAAAAGGTATTTTATAACAACTGATGGCCACACGAACTCCAGGAAGAGTTAAGCGTGTTGTTCTGGGGCACTGCTCTTGCCTCTACACAAGAACTTGGGAAATGGAATAGGACCTTCCTGATTTCCACACGATCCCAGCCCAACAGTACAGTGCTTATCGGGACTTGCAACACGGATAACATTTGTGTCCTTGCAGCCTTACACAAAGATCCAAGACTCTGAGCTTGGACTTACTGACTGCACTTACTTGCTGACTTAGTATTACCTGAACAATGGAGATTAAAAAATGTATCTAAGTTTTAAATATGCTGAAGATATTTAAAGAGGCTACATAGAATTTTAAAATATATTTTGGAGGTCATTAGCATGTCCTCTTTTTCTACAACCACAGCCTTCATCACAACATTCCCCAAAATGTGACAACTGAGGTCTGTCAGTCAGACTGACACAGGGAATCCACAGTTCCTTCTGCACTGAGAGAGGGTAACTGTTCTTGACCCCAATAGAGCATTTTCATTGCAATTCCAATCTTCTTTCCATCTCTTCACAAACTTTAAAATGAGCCTCTCACAAGATATATTTAATTTAATGAACTGCCCTATTTCCATTTTCTGAGTCTCTCCAGCTCCTCGTTTTCCAAATGTAATTTTGCACAACGGTAACCTAGTTGTGGTGACTGCTGGACTTAAACAGTAAAGGTTACTAAAGAAAAAGCTCATCTCAGGCAGCAAGAGAATCCGCTCAGGCAGGCAGGCACCATTTTCTCTGGGTGTTTGCTGAGCCTATGATCCTTCCCCTTCCTGTTGTATTTCAGCGTAAGGTATATGTTGCAAACAGAATTAAACATTAAGAACGTGGGCTGTTATATAGTTTGAGTAAAGAGGCATTAATAACCTATATCCACAAAAACTTCTCTCACCAGCACTTTCAGCAGATTCTCACACAGGATTCCTGGCTGGCACCATCCTCCCCCTTTCTTCCTGCCCTCCTTCCACTCCCCCTGCAGATTTTCATATGAAATAATACAATTTCACAGTTCAGTGAAAGAAGAAAAATATTCAGATGGTAAAAGCCTATTCCCAAAAATGCAGCTTGTAAGATAACACTCTTCCCAAGGGTGTTGCTGCGTATAATTTTGTGATTTAATACCCTATGGTTTATTCCTTTCCCCCTCCGGGGTGGTAGTTTAGCCTGGGTGGTCTGTTTTCTCTGATATCTACCCCTATTCCCGAATGTTCCCTGTCAATCCTTCCTGGTGCCAGCCCCTGTCTGGACTGCCCCTTGGGGAATCCCCTATTCCTCGAGGCTCCATTGGTCTGCTTATGTAAATCTCATCACATTAGCCTTCCCACTGGGTTATGTTTTGTAAACTTCCCCTTGTGTCCCTCCTTGCTCTTTCCCCTGTTGGTCTCTTGACCCCCAAACTCCACCCTGCTTCTGTCCCTTAACACCCATGGTCCAGCCTTTGTCCCCTCTCTTTACCTCTGCAGTGTATTCGAGTTATGTGGCGTTAATAAAGGAATCTCAAACGGCATGTGAAGCCCGCTCCGCTCCTTTTTACACTGAACCGCGGTGACCGCTTAGGACTCTAATACCCTGGGGGTTGTGTTGTGCCTCCGCAAAGTGCCTTATCACCAGGCACGAGACGACACAAGGGGAACTCAAAGTTCACTGCCACTGCTGACTCATTTCATATCCTGCACCTGTAAAATAAAAAGTTCATTTATTCTGATGTCTTTGAGCATCCCAGAGGTTACAGTGCAGCCCACTATGGACGTATTTTGTTTACTTTAAATTAGACTGCTCAAATACCGGTGTAGCTCGCAGTGGCAGGCTGGAGCTCAGTGCAAACTGACAGCATGCGTGTTTGTTTTACTTCCCAGCTGAACTCTGCAGCCCTGCCAAGCTCCTGTCCTACTCACACTGCTGATGTACCACAGGTCAAAGCCAGTGCAGGTACCTCTATTCCTGCACTTCTCTTCAACTACAACTGATTACAAACTGCTGAGTTAACTACCGTACCTGAAGAATGCAGAAAGATGTCTTCATGAAAAGCAACAGTTTCCAAAGCAAATACTGATCTGCATACATATATAATGGTTTATTTATCTGAAGGGACAAATTAAAGGAGAAACTCTCTCAGAAGTTGTTCACAAGGTGAAAAAAAAGTAGTTTTGATATGAACTGCCCTGTTTGAAAACATTCATGTATATGGAATACAGTACTCCATATAACCCCTCTGTATTGTTCCTAGAAATTTCAGTCAGATTATACTTTTCTTGAAGTCTTTTTTTTCTGTGAAGTTCACCAAATGCCACATATTCTGCTTGCTGAAACTATTTTTCAGAGCAGTAATTTATTTTATTTATTCATGTCTTCACATTTAAACTCTAAATGGGCTTTTGATATTTTCCACATATTTTACAAAACTTTGTAAGTCTTAAGTAATAAAATTTTAAAGTACTTTTTAGCACAGCACACATACACAAAAATTACCAAGAATACCAACCCAGAAGTTTTCCCCATTTCTTCCCCTTACACAGAAAACCAAATAAAACAATGTTGTTGTGATTATACACTAAAAGTATTTCTAGGATAGGAAGGATGGCCCGGTGTTTTCACCATTTGACAGCATCAGCTTAAAGCAATCTTATGGTTGCCTGAAACTAATTATTAGGGTGTGCAGCTAAAATAAAGAAGGAAATAGAGGAATAGATAGATACTAAGTAACAATATATCTCCCAGGAAAAGATTCACTGAAAAGCTTTAGCGCCTGTAGCGCACACAGCTAAAGTACTTTAAAAAGTCCAAGTGCATCATAAACACATATTACACCAGAGGTAAGCAGTAAGAAAATGCCCAATAATATCTCCAAAACACTATTAAAAGGTGGGCCTGCAGAGCTGGGATGGCTTTCTCTGGATTTTGTCTTTGCTTTTTGTTTCTTTTTAGCAAGGCACGGCATTATGATTGTAAACCACTTATATTTTTTGGTCTATGTGACTGAGAATGTCTTCAAATTTTCCCACCTCACAGACTTTGCTATATTTTCAGACACCTGGAAAATTGGGACTAATTCAATTAACTTAGGCATTAAAAAAAAAAAAAAAAAAAAAAAAAAAAAAAAAAAAAAAAAAAATCGTAGCAATGAATTTCCTGATAGCAGACACGTAAATCAAACATTTTCTTCTATGGATCTAGAAAAGTAATGTCGTTGGAGCTTGTTGACTGTTGAGTATCTGTTTCCTGGGTTCTGTATACCCTTGTATTTTTATTTTTTCAGTACTAAAAATATAATAATCTAGCCTTTGATTCAGTGAAAACAACACTGACAAAAAGATATGAAAGAAAAGTCTGTTTGGTAAAAAGTCAGAGACTCTCAAATCATGTCAAAATATTCAGGTCAAGTAATCCTTTCAAGAGAAAAAAGCACTTTTGCAGCCTGCGCGGAGGTGCCAACCCTGAGTCTGTCTCAATCAGCACATGGGTTCTGTATAGCCCAAACAGGGAACATGAGATCCAGAGGGGAATGCTGGTTCCCTGATGTGATGGAGTCGGCCACAGAATTTCAGTAGGTTTATAAGAGATTCAGTCTCTGCAAACACAAGTTTTCATTTTGCAAAAACTAGGGTTAATCTAATAATGTTACCCCAATGAGCACATATATACATATATTTGTGTAGCCACACAGCATAAATGGAAGCACTGGGTTAACTATTTTAAGACTTGGGCAATAAATAATTAGGTTTCTTTCCCCTGTAATCAGAAGCCTAAAGCAGACAACCATTACAGAAATAATACTATGAAGTTCCAGGAGCTCCCTACTAAAAGATTGCAAGTGCTTAAACAGATGTTATAGTATGAAATAACAATTTATCCAAAATAATTCCATTAAAAGCATCAAGGTTACAACATATGCCATGAGCTTGTTATCGGCCCGAAAGAACGTAAAGGAACAGCAGAACCTGCTACTGCAATTCCTTCCAGCTACTTATTTGCAAGTGTGACTTGCTAAAGGACAGAATCAACCAGCTGATGTAAAAGTTAGGTTTAGCCCTGCCTCTTTTCACCTCTTCTTCTGTAAGTATGTGTGTAAAAATGCTACCAATTTTTGCTATTGTTGTTTATATGCTGCACAAAGCTGTGAATATTTCATTTAACTGCTAAATTAACATCATACCACAATTACAGATTTCTCCCCAAATGCACTCTATTCTGGATTTCAAGTTCCTTTCACATAGTAGAAAAACACATGTTTTTCTGCAAGGAGCTGCTGTTTCAGAACTCAGTGTTCTTTACTTAAGAAGTCTGAAAGAGATTTTCATATCTAAACAGTGCACAAAAAAGAGAATTTCTCTACTTGTTCTTCAAACGTTAATTGTCAGATATACACTTACTTGAAAACATAGGCACGGCAATCAAACAAAAATGCCAGAAAATAATTCACTGAATGCAAGTGGAAAAAAACAAATAGTACAATTTCAAGCTTTTCTGAGTTTTAACATCTGAAAGAACACACAGAAATATGTTATTTGAAGGATTAGCTTGACACTAACCTTTTTCTGGTTAAAGGTATCTTATATCAATTCTATTTTTCTGTTAATGCACTGAGGTATTGAAGATTTAAGCAGATAATATTTATTGAACTACTGACTCTACCACAAACAAAAGAGTCTAGATCAATTACAGATTTGCAACATGAGTACCAATATGCAATATATCTGGGGCCATTCACTAATAGACATGGTTTTAATGATGAAATCACTGGGACTAAAGAGTGACAGTAAATGACAATGAAATCAATTACCTCAGTATGATGAAAAGCAGATAGACACTTTTTTCACCTTTAGTTATTTTGCTTTTTATGTTTGTGTTGCCCAGTGGGATTTTTGTGATTTTTCTTTTCTAATCCATGCCAGATCCTCATTCAGTCAATCTTTGCAGTGTTTCTGCACAGATCTTTTATTCAGATGTCTCAGAGCACTTACTAAATAATGTATCTTATGCCAGTCTTAATGATGATGAAATAGCCATGATTTTTAGGTATATTTATCTTTCAATAGCTTTTTTTTTTCCCTGTGTAAACCAGACTTAATATTATGTACTTTCTTTTCCATGATTCCAGTTCCCTTCCGCCCCACATGAGTTGCGCAGCCTTTTGAAAGTTCCACCTGAACATGATAAAGGCAATGAGGTCTCAAGATTAGTTAAGCTCTTGTAATCTTTGTAAAAAGCAGACATGTGGATACACATTTAATTTTTTTTTTTTTTTTTTAGGTCTGTTGCTATAGTCAAAACCAGCCACACTTATGTGGCTGAAAGGGACTGCACTTGAAGGGAAGGTAATAAGTAAATATAGATACATAAATATATATCTATATAAATAGATATATAAATAGAGAATAATACTATTTTCAGTTAAGCAGTCAATGAATGGAGGGACACCACATGAAAACTTTCTTTAGTTTTGGTGTTCACATATCTAGTTTTTTACTGTGTTAATTTCTAGATCAGTAATAAAATCCCATGATCCTAGGCAATGTTTTTCACTGGATCCATCCAGACCAGCATCCAGGAATACATTTAACAGAATGCATGTATGTCCATATCCTTCCTCTTCAGTACAAAAACAGCCCTGTTCTCAAGTTACTGTTATCAGCTGCCTAAGCATAAATGTACCATCACCCTCTGCTGGAAAGAGTTTAATCTACACTTAGAGACAGCTGCAAATGCTAGATACAGAACAAAACTTAGGCACACAAATCAAAGGCTACAAAACATCATTTTATAGATAATTATCACCTACAATGGTGAAGATAATTGCACTGGATGTTTGCAGCATTAGATTGCAACCTTTAGATATCACATGATGATTGGTTAAAGTGAAAACCCTATTACTGAAATATTAATTATAAGTAATTATTACCAATATCTTACCTCAATCAACAATTAAGTAAAAATTTCCAGTCCTTATGTACAGTATTGTACAGTAGTTCCTTATTTTCAGAATTAAAATATTTGAACTCCTACTAATTTCTTTGAACATGTTACTGGTTAATTTTTGTATACGTAGAGCTGTTTGCTCTGCTTGTGATATTAAAGAGCCAAGGTAAGCAGGGAGCTCTTGATAGCTGTAACACAGACCTAATTAAAAAAAAAAAAAAAAAAAAAAAAAAAAAAAAAAAAAAAAAAAAAAAAAACCAAAATCATTGAAAACATGAAACAAATGGCAAAAGTCAGCTGCTCACATACCAAGGCTGAGAGAACTAAATGTATAACAGATGGTCCAGGCTACCTTTGGCCATCAAAATCGTGCCCAAGCAATATACTACCCAGTTGTGCAGAAGAGTGGAAAACCACATAGATTCAAGTGAAGGGAAACATATAATGGCTTGAGGGTTCCGGAAATTAGCATCTTTTCATGAAGCAGTGTTAATGGACCACCACCTCTCTCTGTGAATCTCTTTTGATACAGACCTGCAAGCAATAAAAACTGTCCACTCTCTGGAAAAACCATCTCCATCTCATGTGAGATGAAACGGGGTATGAAAACTAGTTATATTCCTGCTGTTAAAATAACGCTATATATAAATTGATTTTGTGTTTTCTTGTGGAAAAATGCATGCAGTTCTAGTCTCTCTGTCTTATAAAGAGTTAGATGTTAAAGACATAGCTGCAGATGGGTGATAAAAACATACCAACAGCACAAGCATGATGGTATATTAGAAGGAAGATGAGCCTTCTTTTTATTTTATGGCAACATTTCACTTAATTTTCAGCAAATCCCGTCAATGTACTAGCACTGCTTGTTCCCAAGTACAATAGTCCGGCTTGACAAAAAAGGGTTTAGGCATCTCACTCAATGGCACAGGCATTTATGGAGAATATGGTAGATGACATGGCCGTAGGGTGAACACTCTTTCAGGTTCCAGTAGGCATCAGCTGGAAACAGCAGAGGACAAGTTCAAAACAAGTATGGCAAGGTGGTTTCCCACACAGTGGGAAAATAACAGTGAAAATCCTTTCCACAGCATGCTGTGGACACTATATTTTCAATGTCTCTAAAGAAAACCCCAACTGGACAAATTTATTGAGGAATAACACAGCAAATTACATGATGAATTACACGATGAATTCCAAAGACACTCATCTCTGTCTTGATGAAAACACACGTGACTGCATATTCTTATGCTCTGCCCCAGGCTTCCCTTACCGTGAAATATCTCAGAATGTATTGTTTAGACTTGATCTGGTACAGTCTGTTACAGACAGGCTCACCCATTCTCAGATTCTGTCTACTCTTTATGATGCTTAAAACTAACCCCTTTTTTTGTGGAGTACTCTGCATATCTAAATGTCTTTTGAATATACACAAGTATGCAACTAATCTCTCTCCCTCTCTTCTGAATCACAGAATCATAGACTTATTTAGGTTGGAAAAGTCCTCCAAGATCATCAAGTCCAACCTTTGACTGAAAAGCACCTTGCCAACTAGACCATGGCACTAAGTGCTATGTCAGGTGTTACTTGAGCAGGGATGGTAACTCCACCACTTCCCTGTTCCATTCCTTAACCACTCTTTCAGTGAGGAAATTCTCTACGAATCGGCCAGTGCTCTCTCAAAGCTTACCACACAGACAACAGATAAATGCAGCTGTTGTTGCTTCATCCCTTCTTGCTCATCTCACATGCTCTCTTAGCCTTCAAGTCCAGTGGCTAGAGCAGTCACAAAGAGAGAAAAGACTGGATATACTCCTTCTAAAAGAAGGTTAAAATATAAGCAATAGATGGAGCATGAAGTGCAGAGCTTGCCCAAGTGCCCAAAGAGCTCATTATTGCCCCAAGCAAAGATGTATTTTTCTATCATAATATAGTTAAGAATAAAATACATTCTGTCTGCTGATCAGGACAAAGCAAGAAATGGGGCCCTGAATCTCTTAAATCAGAGGAGAGCTGAGAATAGGACCCTCATACACAGGAGAGCTCTTCAGCTATCAAGCTGTGAAACGCACAAAAAAGAATCCCAGCTTTTTACCCATGTTTGAAAGAGATCATCTCCTTGATTCAACTTCCTACACAAACAAACCTTACACATCTAGCTTTAAAAGAAAATCCTGTGTTGCAAACACAACACAGAGAGAAGTGTGGTCCTAGACAGTGAAACAAAGAGCTTTCTGACATCTTTAGTACTCTCCCTTTCTGAAGAGTTCCCAATTGCCTAGCTTAGGAAAGTTTTGAATCGTCTCTTTCAGTTTCTTATTCTAGACTGTGGGTGCCATTTGTTTCTCTCTTTTTCTATTTCTTCCTTTCTAAAAAATTTAGACTACATGACGGGAAATTAATAAATAAAATTGAAGCTGTTACACATTCTCATTTTTTAAAAAAAAAACCTCTTTATCCTTATATGATGCTATTATGATCTGATATCCCATTGCTACAGTTTTGCATACAGATTGCTACTAGCTACAGTTAACGGTCCCAGACAATTCCTTCTTGCCTGGCACTGACCTCTGAAAGGCACTATGGACCAGTCTAGCATCAAAAGGAAAGGTTCATGTGGTATTTCCCCAGTTCCATCAAAATAAACTTGAAATTCACTTTTTAAAATAACCTGGTTCATTCTGACTGGGACTGAATGATTTGTTCTAAAAGTCCTCAGACACTGGATGTGGGAAAGACAAATGCTTTCAGCAAAGAGGAGGTTTCTTCAAGTCAGCACAAATGCAGCTGAAAAAGGACACATGCCACAGTCTAAATCACCAAAGAAATAACAAAACTACCAGCTAAGATGAAGAACTGAGCAACACTGATAATCTAAAAAAACCCTCCAAAGATAGTTCACTTTCAGAATATTGGGTTTGAACTGAGAACAGCACATCCAGGAAGACAGGCTGAAATGTGAAACTAAATTGAGAGAGACAGAATGGGGTGAAGAGGTAAGCTTGGGAGTTGCCTGCAAAGAGAAGCTGGCAAAAGCTTTCACCGTGCTTTATATCATTCAAACATTAAGAATAAGGAGGGAAAAGAGAGGAAAAACAGGACCCGTGGCTATGTGTGAAAGAATTCAAATACAGAAGAAGAGATGATAAAGGAGATTCTTAAGCAGCTGACAGAGGATTAAGGGGCAACTAAGAGAACAAAAAGAATACAAATTTATCAAAAACTGAAAATGTGGAATAGTATAGGAAAATGACCAGATTATCCATGTCAAAAGAAGTTGAATAAACAGGAAAAGAATTTAAAAATAATCAGATAATAATTCATTTAATTTTTATTTATATATATATTTCTGAGGTGCTTTTGGCAATGACAAGGAAATTTCTAATGAATATTAGAAAGATAAATATAACAATTATACAAAGCCCCAGAAAATACTTGCACTTTCCAATGAAAGGATTACTAAAATATTTGGATTTATTTAGGTGCCTCTCAGAAATCTCTACAGCTCAAGCATGTCCCTATAAACTTATTCTTGCTATTTGACTACACAACTACAGAGTACCTTATTGCCTCTCAAATAATAATACTTTGACTATGCCAAGTTTTAGCTATTATTTAATGACACATTTCCAATTTCCAAATTTCTGTTCCATAACAATTTCCTAAAAATCATGCTTATATAAATAAGGTCATTTCAGGTACAACCTTAACAAATTAACAGCTGTTATGCCACTATTAGTCACTGAGAAATTGAGGCTGTTCCCTCATTCAATTATGATGCTGCCAATTCCATTTCCAGGTTTTTGTCTTTCTGGCCAATACATGCAGCTTGGGGAAAATTCACTTCTGCTGTCCTATAGACCTAACAGTACTGCACCACTAGACTTTGACCTTAGAAAATGATGAATGGTCACTGATCAAAAACATGGACACATTTTGAAGTGAAAGGCACAGAAGCAAATTATATTAACATTAAATTGAAGAGGTATATTGTTATAGCTCAGTCATATAACAGAGCAATGTTAGTCTGTTGAAAGTCATGATGCTTTAAGCCACATCTTTTCCTTGCACATTTAGTATTATGTCCAGTCAGCCCACATAGCAAATAAACTTCCGTGCTTAAATGACAGAGACAGCTAAAAGCAACAGTATTCTGTAATAACCTAATTCAGATTCCTGTCTAAAAGCCATCTTTATTACTTAAAGTCACTGGCTATCGTGGTGAGAATCATAAGCCAAGTGAAACACAGACAAAACAGCATTTTTAAGAAATTTGGAAAGCTTTTTGAACTCTTGACTACTTTGGAGCAAGCACATAATTTTTATTTTCAGTTCCAGAATGCTTTTCCAAGTGTGAAGCTTTCAACCCTTTCTGTATTTTTTGCAGTGTAACTCTTTGCCTTTGCTTTGACAGTTTAAACAAAATCTTATAATTTCTCCTACGCTTGCTTCAGGCTGAGACCATGCTTTGCAAATACAGGTGACTGAACAGCAGTCTTCCAAAATGCTAGCAGTGGCTTGGGCACTGTTAATAATCTCCAACAGTGTCCCTTTAAGTATATATGAAGACACCACTACACATTTTACACTCACATGCTTTTTTGGGTTGGTTTTTTTTTTCCCTACAAAAGCAATAGGCAACTGCTGATTTACAGTCAGTATGTGATTGACAAATAGTTTGTTTTTCTTTCTAGCTATGAGCCCCCAGTTTATGGCATCAACTATGTGTGAAATGTTGCAAGCTATATTAATAATATTTATCTTATTTCTGGAACTTCAATATTCAAATACACTAAATATTTCCCAAATCAGGTACTGGTTTCTATGATGATTTTTCCCAGTTTTGTCTCAAAGAAAATCCTTAAAATTCTTCTGCCCTTCAATGCTAATCATTAATGAAAACATTAAATGACATGACCATAAGAGAATGAGAAAAAATAGAGTTTTCTGACCAAACATCCACTTCAGAGATGCTGTCAGTACAAATCCATTTCAGAGATCATATCAACACACAAGGCTCATTTTTTACCAATGTTAAGCTAAGTCTCCTTCTTACAGTTCCTCACTAACCTCCTCCTTCTCTAGCACAATTAATATCACTGCTGTTACTATGTCAAATACTTCATGAAATGTAGGCAGGCTACTTGTTTTCAGTAAATCATTTCAAGCTGAAAAGCACTAAGTACAAAGTAACCTGCCTTTTGGTAGAGAGAAAATTGAGTCAGTTATGATTTCTTTGTATTCATCCTCATCACCTGCATTAGTTTTTTTAAAAAAAATATTTAAATAATGTAACAACTAAGTAAACACCTGAACCCCTTCTCTACCCTTTACTTTTGTCTGGATGTTGGGGTCATAAACCACAAGTGCTCCTGGAATATCCCTCACTTTTGTGGGAGGGAGCTAATCAGGTTCCTTTCCTCTCCCCAGCCAGTTGAACCCCTCTTTCCCTCTCACACAGGTGAGATTCATGCCCTCCTCCGTGTCCTTTACTTGTCCATCTTCATCCTAACATTTGCTTTCTTTTTTGCAGAAAATACAATAAATTTTCCTGTCTAGAGTATACTCAGTAATGGCCCATCTTTGCTCCCCAATACACTCACTTGATTTTACCTGTACTAATTTGTTATCCCTCCGTAAGCAGCACGAAGCTCTTATCATCAAGTATTGTGCTAAAAGTGCTTTACCTATTTAATAAACAAGTTTTTTCCACTTCTCTCTAAGGAAATCTTTTTTCCCAAACCAGTTAAAAGAGAAGAAAGAGGCCCCGTAGAAAGGTTTCTCCCAAAATCTGCCTAAAACCACCACAGTTGCTCTCTGCATGTAGCTATGAGAAAAACAAAACAAAACAAAAACAAAACCCAAGCCAAACAAAAAGCCCAAAACAAACAAACAAACAAAAAACCCCACAACCCAAAAAGAACCCCTCAAAACCCGCAAAAACCTCAAACAACAAACAAAACCCCAATGTACAAAATACTTGCTTTGGGTTCATTTTTAGGGCTAAACTTAGCTTCACGTCACACAAGTCTCATTTTACTCCTACTCTTTCTGATTTCCAAGGTATACTTTTCTTTGCTAATCAGATTCTTTTCCCATTTCTGTTCCCATTCAGTTCTTCTTTGGACATAATTCAGTTAAGGATGTTGGACCTGCCTGGCTTTCTACAGGCAGCATACAGCATTTTACAAGATCGTATCCTGCAATGGAATAAATCTGCATAAACTAACTGCGCATAAGTTAAGTTTCAGAATGAAAACAAGGTTCTTGTTCTACCAAAGAAATATGCTCTGAAATCATTTTCCCAATAGAGGGAGGGCAAAACCCTGAAACACATTTCAGGAATAAGATTTCTTCACGCTATGGAAGAAAACTATATTATCAATACCTTGTCTTTATTCAGCTTTTCCCTATTGAAAACCAGAATGTCTGTTCTTAAACAATGGGCATCTGAAGCTGTATGCAATCATTTATCAGCACTTCTTATAAAGAGAGAATAAGAAATTAATTGGCTCATCAGTCCTCAGAGAAAGAACTACAGTGCCAAGGATGCCAAGTTATATTGGGCTGCAATGGCTATATACTGCTATTTAGGATTTACCTGCCTTCACATCTTATGAGGCTAAAGCAGCTTCTTGAATTTAAATCTCTGTTCATAAGGGATGACAGAGATATTACCTGTTATTCAGGCAAAGCTAAGAATTCACTGAGATTCTGAACTATTCATGATTAATTAACTATAGATTATGCTTTGCATTTGATTTGGGCATGCCATTAAACAATGTGAGTTTTCCTAAGGCTGGCCTTTAATAAAAATAATCTGGTTCTGAAAATTTTTATTCAGCTTTTGCACTTCTAGCATCTCTGTATTTTATTTTTGTAATTTTTTTCTGGTTTTTTTTTTTTTTTTTTTTTTTTTTTTTTTTTTTTTTTTTTTTTTTTTTTTTTTTTTATGAAAAATCTGCTAGTACCACATGTATCAAAGCCCTCAGTGTGCAGTACCAAATTAAGTGTTTTCGTTTTCCAATTTGCTTTATTCCCTCCAGGAGTCAGTGCATTTTATCCCATCCATGACTGGATGGGTTAAAATACACTGACAGTATTTTCATGAACTGCCTGGTCTGTGAGGAACCCTCCCCAAGCTTTCATTGAAAAATATTCCTAAAAATTTCAGCTACCATGTGACAGCTTACTTTTCTCTTTATAAAGGACTACATCCAACTCTAAAATGTGCCAGTTCTATAGCTGGAAGCTGATGCTTCCTCTAGGGCTTTCATTACAGTAGTAGCAACCCATGTAAGAGGCATATCGAACTTCCCAAATTCCAAAATTAGGCAGTAAAACTGTTGCCCTGTGATGGCATCACAGCCTTATATGAAGCCAATGATATTTGGAAGGGCTGGCTTAGAACAGCATTTCTCTAGAAAATTGAAAACCAAGAGCTCTAATGGGAACAGAGACAGCTGCACCCTGTGTCCAGACATGCTCTAACATTCTTTAGGGTGCAGAGGGAACACTGGCTGAAGACAGTCACACAGGGGAAGTTTATTGCCCAGCTTGCATTTCTTTTAATTTCGTTCCTAGAAGTTCCTCTCTGTGGGTGACCCACTGCTACAAAGTGGCATTCATTTGGCTTTAAAAGGACTCAGGCCCAGACTTGGGAGAGAGATAAAGAGGAGGTTGTTCTCACCTGTAACACAACGGAGCCTAACACTGCTGCTCTCCTCTTCTTCAGGACATCCACATCACCAAGCACAGCAGCACCAAGGTTCTATACATTTTTTTCTTCCTTCCTGCTGTAATAAACTCTCAGTGATACTCTATCATATTCATAGCCAAAATAATGACCATTTTCAGACACAAAGACCAAAAAATGGAAAACAGAGTCATAGCATTCCTTTGTTCCTTCCCTGTTGCTTTTTCATTAAACTGGGCAAAAAAAAAAAAAAAAAAACAAACAACAAAAAAAAAAAAAAAAAAAAAAAAAAAACAAAAAAACAACACCACCAAAAAAACCCACATATATGTGTGTGTGTGTGTGTGTGTGTGTGTGTGTATATATATATATATATATATATATATATCAGTCTTCATTTAAGGGGAAAAAAAAAAAAACAACCAAAAAAACCTACTTGTGAGTTATAACCAATAAAGCTTTACATCAGCTAACTCTTGCAAGTGAAATATTGACTTTTTTCAGATGAGCTTAGAAGACCTACAGTATCACTGGGAACTTAATTCATAACAGAAACACAATTGTTTCTTTTTTGTATTATTGTACTGTAAAAGATTATCACATGCTAATACAAAGCAAATGAACAAGGAGGAACGAAGTTTTGAAAATTAATTACATTGCCAGAAATCTTTTCCCTTTCTTAAGCATGGAGGAAAGATATAAAGGGTGCTTGAGAAATATGTTTGCCCCAGGGTACTCAAAAAGGCAGACCCAAAATACCAGGCTATATATCCTAACCCAGAGAGGGGGCTCCAGGTCAAGGCCAGAAAATGCTCCTCTGTCAGCTGGGCTCTGCACTGTGAGTGCTGCAGGAAGGCCTAGCCTGGAACAGCCTCCTCCACAAGGTCACCCCCAGCACCCCTGCCCACTCACTGCTGTCCACAGCATCCCACAGTAAACAATTCAGGGAATACAATTTTTTTTTGCCAAAATACCCATTCCAGTTACATATGTTCTACATATAATCAGAATGTCTTGACAACGCATCACTATTAAAATCTCTGTAATATCAAGCAGGGGAAAACTACTTGTCCAGTCAGAGACTGAAAAGCAAACAGAGCTGTTTCAATTTTCCAGCAACAATTCTGACAAGCACAAATTCTGCCTCAGATGAAAAAATTACTTGAAGTACTTGAGTAAATTACTCCCAACTACTTTTGTCAGCAGTGGCTGTATGATACACCTCTCATTTTCAGCCATTGAAAAACTATGTGTAATACGTTCTTTGAAGACCTCTGGTGGCAAAGACTGAGCACTGACCTTTCCTCTAATTTGGATAAAAACATGAAATCCCCATCAGAGAGGCTCATACAGTGATTTTCAATGGAAATCCTGTGCACCTTCAAACAGCTTGCAGAGTGGCTGACTGCAGTTTTGCTTTAAGATAAAATTCCTGGAACTAATATATCACTGTCCTCATAATACCCAGCACCATGAACAATTGCATAACTAGAGCTGAGCAAATAATTATTTTAGCTTATTTTTGTGCTGCAGGGAATTATCTATAATTTGCAAGTACTGTAGACACAATATGAGATGAAAGAAAGGAAATAACATTTATTCAAATGGCTAATAATTATTACCATTTTTTTTTTCTTTTGCCTTCCTCCTTTCTGAACCATAGGATTAAGGCAAGAAGGGATGAATGCTTATGACATATTCCCTCTTCTCATTCACTTCAAGAGAAAAATCCATTTTCCTTTGTTTTTCTTTTAGGTTTTGTTGTTGTTCAAGAAGTCAAAATTACTCAAGCCACTCTGCACACCTCAAAATCTGACTATAGAACATTTTGGACACTATATACTATCTAATAATAAAAATCTGTTTTCCAAGATGTAAAACTGTCTCTCTTAATGGCCCAATTCTATCTAGGTTTTATGAATTAGCTTGTTGTCAACCTATCCAAACAGCTTCACTGCTTGCTCCTTTCCTTTTATCAGAATAACATCTACAAAATTGCAAGAATATAAATGTTGTGAAAGGTTAAATTGTCCTCCTAGTATTTTTTGGTACTTGTAAGAAGATTTAATATTATCTATTTCTCCCAGATAGCAGTAACCACTTTTTATCAAGAAAAATGAGTCGAGACTAAAAGGAAAGATTCTCTCAATTTGAAGCTTGATTTGACAAGAAAGGAGGAAATTAGCATCCTATTTTTCAAAAAAGGCACAAATGCACTCTTTCATCCACCAGATTTCCTACATATACCAAATGTCCAAAAAGATGCTTTCTCTTCTCCAACACTATCAGTAAAAAGCACCTCTGTGCAGGAAGATGTTTTAGCATTTGAAGAGCATAAATCTTTGAAGAATCCAAGTCCCTGCAAGACACACGTTCTCCTAAATGCTAAGCACTCTAGACTCACAAACTATTTTTTTCTTTATTTAATGTTGTCATAGAACTTCATCAAGCTTTAAGATTAAACCAAAGTGGTCTGATACCATTTAGCTCCCCCAAGGTCTTGGTACATTTCTGAACTTAAATATCAGATCCAAATGGCTCATTACGATGGAAAAAACTCATTCTTTGTATTACAAGTGAGAAAAAACTGTGACAAAGCTGATTTGTGTAAATATCTTTGCATATTTTTAAATAAAACCTACTTAGAGGGGATTTTCCCATTTGTTTTTTTACTACTGATCACATAACAGTTTAAACTAGACCATCCAACTAGTTCCTTGGTTAAACTACTAAGGGAACAGGAGCTGAAATAAAAAATGTCAATTCCACTTATTTTACAACTGCTCTCTCAACAGCTGCAAAAAATCCAGACAGAGAATATGTCAATGTGTCCAAGTCTCATGGCTTCACTGTCTTATAAAACTATTCCTGTTTTAAACCATCCTATAAGCTCTTCATAGCCAAAGTCACAGCATGATCTCAAAGTCTAATGTACTTCATGAGCAACTCTAACAAGTGTCTTGCAGCTTCTGTGTAAATAAGTTATGTGGAGGGGGAAATGATAGGAAAAAGAGCAAGTCAGAAGGATGACAAATGGTATGCAAGATATGCAGGGGAGAACAGCACCAAGGCCTGAACTTGTTTCAGAATATCACACCACCACCATACAACTGTGAGTGAAACAAACATCAGGACCATTGAAGTAGTCATTCATCCCTGATACAGCACTGCAGATACCTTTGGATTCTCCTGGTCTTCCTCATGGGTGGACAAAAGACATCAGGCTGGCACAGGACTGTTGCTTTGATCGTAAAAAGGGTGGTTTCAAAGATTTGAGATGTGCATTCTTAAACATCAAGAAAGAAAAGAATACAAACAGCTCATTTTCATTTCAGTAATTTTATAGAAGCTGTCAAGAAAATCAGTGAAGGTTGGCAACACATCTGGTTCAGTGGAAAGGTTACGATAACATCAAAAACATTCAAATGTCTAAACAAGGGAGTTGCAACACTTTCAACAAGATCCCACTATTTCCAGCTTACAAAGTCAAAACTAAGAGGAAACAGATAAAGAGGAACAAAATGAACGCCCAGCAGGTGACTCTTAGGTTCAATTATCTGTACAAGCACAGTTTGTTCAGAATATTATGAATTTTTCTAGTTGTCTCCTACCATTTTATCCTATAGCTGTCACATAGAAAAGAAGCTGACAAAGGTAACCTCAACTTTGCCTTGAGCAGATAGGATCATAAATTATTTCTGATTATTTGGTTGCCCTTAACAGCACACTATGTCCCTTACCTTTAGTATGTACAACCAAAAAGAACTTGTGCCAAAGTCTCGTATTAGAATACTGGAACACAAAAACAGGAAAATTCACTGATTCAAGTTCTATTTACAGCTTTTAATGCTCAAGTATAATACATTGTATCAGTACAATATATACAATTTAGCATACAGACACCAACCAAACACCGAATAAGTTAGCTCAAATACTAGTTGTAATAACCCTCCAACTTCATGAAAATCAGTGTAAGTTCATTCATATTGATTCTTCTAGGAATAAAGCGCAGAGAATATCACAGCTATTAATGTAATCCCCATTACTTGAAAAAAGTGTATTTAAAATAATAATAATAGTAATAACAACAATAATAGTAGTAGTAGTAGCAATAATAATGAAAATTATGTTGCTTCACCCAGGGTGGTGCAAGAATGTAAGCTGGGCAAATTTGTAGAGATGTATTATCTTTTTTTGGATAAAAAAATTATACAGCCAGAATAAAATTAGACAAGCTTCTGAACACTTCTTCAGATCTGCAATGTTGTCTGACTTAAATTTCCCGCAAACAATTGTTTGATACAATTCGAAGTTATATTTAAAGCTTAAAGTTCATGGGAAATTTGCTATACAAGTTGTCTGGTCAACATAGTTCTAAAGCCAATTCCCACTACTGCAAACTTATTTATTTCTTCATCTTGCCAAATTGCCAAATTTCAACTGTGATGAGTGAAAAAGACATCGTTCCCTACACAGAACATTTCAAGTAAATAGGCAAATAATTCACTAGACTGTCAAGGACCAGAAATTAAAACTTGAACTATAACTCCCTCCAGCTCTAAGCACAATTTTCTTGATTCTTTCATTCTTGTAAAACCAGATTTAACAACTGCATGTTTAATGCTCTGCAGATCTAAGGAATTATGATTATCTGGCATTTACACTATAGTCTCAGGAAACACAATACAGTTGTCTCAGGATCTAAACCCAAGATTCTCAGTTTTTGTGAAAGTTGAAACAGTGGAGATTTTGTAATTTGATTGCTAAGCTTCCAATTCAAAAGGTATGTTCAGATGTACTAACACGTTAGATGTACCATATAACTTTAGCAAACCCAGGAATCTGAGCCCACATGACTTGAGTCAAGTCATGTACGCTAGCCAGGAGTGAAACAATTAGGAAAGGTGTAGGAACTCCACAAGGATATCTCTCTGTTACCCACACATCGTCTGTGTCAATCAGTCTCTTCAATCCTGAAATTAGGTACTCACCTTCCTAAAATAAGAATTTAAGTCATCACAATTACCTATGCACTTGGAGTGTAGCACCCAAATTAGATAATGGCAAGAGTGTCTTCATTTCGATATCTGATATACTTTCTCCAAACTGGTGCTTTGAATATCCATCCAAGGTGAGCCTTGACACTGCTTCATTTTTTCTAAAAGATATCGCTCAAGTTCCTCTCCTGAAGTTACAAAAAGTATTAACTGGGCAAAACTCAAAATCAATGTTCCAGTAATTAAGAACCTCTCCAGATTCTGGTAAACAGAGATTTAAAACCCTTCTGCAAACCCAAGTCACCACGATTTTCAGCAATGACCTTCTGCATTCTTAGAAAACTCCTTAGCCATGAATAAAGTAAAGTCTAGTTAATTTTTTTGCCTCAGAAAAGGCCACTTTATTTTATTGCGTATCTCCAGAATTGTCTTCACATGCACAATAGACCAGGGAATGCCTCTGAATATGAGAATTGCTGAGGGTGCCTTCTGAGTCACTGCTTTTAGATATGGTTCTAAAGTGGCCTGCATGGATTTCAGTCCTTAAATACCTCTGTACTACTTGAATGGCTGATACTCCAGTGACATAATTATCAGCTGAGCTGAGAATTTAGGGTTCTAATACCATACACCTAGTCACCTGGGTATCTAAAAATGCCTAAAGCCATAGTTATCTAGTTACTCTGAGGTCAGAAGAATATACAGATGTCCAAACCAATTCCTATTATTCATTCCACATGCCTGAATAAAACAAGCCATCTGCTCCAATTCTAATGTTTCACTTTTCGGTTTGTACTGACTATTGCAAATGGAAAAACCTAAGGGGACTTCTAAACTCTCTTTTATAGATATTTTTCCTTGTTTAGGTTTTGAAATATAGATTGTATTGAGACAGAGTATTAAATGAGAAAATTCCTAAAAAAATAGCTGCAGTCATTCAAAAAAGAAAGTACAAGTTCATGGCCTGAAATTTTATTATATTGAGCGCATAATATAAGAACCAATTTCATCTACTCTGTTTCTAGGAAGATATGGAGATTTAAAATGGAAAATAAGTACAGTGTCAAAATTTACCCCACAGAGCCCTTAGCCCGAGACAGCTTGTGACTGCAGCAAAATAAGCTCCACTGATGACAGAGGAAGGCCAGTTACTTTGGGGCATTGCTGCAGCAGGCATTTTACAAGGATAGAAAATAAGCCTATCTGCAAAAGTGACATTTGCCCAGAACTTAAGATGGATGATGAGTGACATAATCCATAGAACAATGGGAAGCAAAATAACTGCTCTTTACTCATCCTTTGTGATTCTTCGGCAGTTTTATAGAAATTGCATCACGGCAGTAATACTTTAAGTTCTTTCTAATGACTAAGCTTTTTATTGACTTTTACTCAGTAATTACAAATGCTGTTCATCAACATCCTTTTGGATTCTTCAAATGCTTTCAGTATTCTGTAGAACATATTCTGTAAAATCACGTTTCCTTTTCAAGGATTTATACAACAATTTATGCCTGTATTACACAAGAAGTTTCTTTATTATAACAATATACTAAAAACTCAATGAAGAGTTCAGGTTATAATCCCAAGCATTGTATTAGGCCTCTTTTTGGTGATTTTGTCACAAAAGGTATGCAAAACAATTCCATTGCCTGTGACTTGCAATATTCCCTGGATATAAACATAAATGCTGCATTTTTTTCTGTTTGACACACTGTTTTGACTCTATGTTTGCCTTCTGTGTTTTGTTACCTGATTAGTGAAAATAAGCCTCAAACTACTCCAGTTCTATGTTTCTTCTACCCATCTCACCCTCACCGTTTATTGAAAGAACTGGAGCCCTAAATGCATTTTCTAAGGAAATGCGAGTTAGACAAGCAACTGGTTCCAATTGCAGGTCAATCTCCCTGCCCCATCTACCTCATCTTGCTAAATCCTCCTAAATCCCCTAGCTTCTGCTCCTCTAATCATGAGGGTTAGAAGCTGCAAGGGCTGCTTTTCGCTTCATTAAAATTTCCTTTTAATCTTTTATAATCTGTCAGCACAGTACATAAACACCCATCAGAAGCTTATTCCTTCTAATTTCACAAAAGGGGATAATTTTACTATACATTCCATATTTGCAAAGTTAAGCTGCATTTCACACCACCATAAACCTTGGTCAGAAGGATGAATAGTTAAGCAGTTGAGCAAATGGCATTTACTGCTACAGCTGGGTGCATTATTCATTGTGAAGCATTTATTTGGTGAAGTTAAACCTTGGTTTTGCTTATGAAACATCCAAAAGCTGATCCCAAATTATTTCAGTACATGGGGCTCTTTTCAGAAAGCACATTTTGAACTGTGTTGTTGCCTGTGTGCCCCTTGTGTGACCAGCTGCCCAAATCAAACAGATTAGTTTTCCTTCCTGAGGGGGTGACTAGAATTTCTTTTGGAGAGGAATAACTGGTTACCCAAGCAGACATTAAATTGGTCATCCATCTTCTGCTACAAATTTTCAAAATTTCACTGAGTAAGTGAGCTATTTCTAAACATTCAATCCCAATTATTAGCAACATATATTTCCCTAAAAATACTGTTAGCACCTTTTAAGTCCACATAACTTTACAGTATTGTAGCAGAAATGCCTTCAGATACATACTCTAGGAAACCATACTATACAAACTACATCCTAAGAGGTAACATAAGAGAGGTCTCACTCATGAGAGCAGTAATTTACCCTCATTTTCCCTTTTCTTCCCTTTGTAGAAGTACAGATGGATGTAAATTGCAAAGGATCATTGGAGGCAATCCAGTCCGACCTTCTACTCAAAGCCAGGTTAAATTTAAATCTTTATTACATTCCATTCTCACTCTAACCTCTCCTTATAAGCACCTCATGACAGAATATGCTAATGTTCAAGAAAATGGGAGCTGGCAATTTTCAGTTTTTAAACTGATATTGACTATATATGATTTATTACTATTTTCTTCAGGTTGGTTGGCTGTGGTTTTTGTTTGTTGTAGTGGGGTTTTTGTAGATACAAAGCATTGAGCTCCCCAGTTTCTAGATGCAAGAAACAAACACAAATAACACAACTATTAGTACTTTATTATTTGTACTACTGTATTCAGAAGATTAGGCATAAATATAGGTTTAGACCAAACCCATTTGAAAATATATAAAGTTGTGTATTGCAAGAAGGTCTAAATCCCTTCCTTGAAAACAGACTTCCTGGAGCTATCACTTGCAAATTTGGTGAGACGCTGTTTATCAAGTATTTTCTCTTACATAGCTTTGGTAATATGTTAAAAAAATTAAGTGGGGGGAGAGCAGATGAAATTGATATATAAACCCATATAACACATGAAGCCAAGTATTGGAATTGCTACTCCAGTAAAAGCTTCAATAGAGTAACTACAAGTTTATACCACTGTAAATGAGCCTACAATTTGCATTCTGTTAACTGCAGCAGAAACTTTTCAGATCTTCCTTGAAGTGACAGTGAAGTAAGGAACATAAGGCTAAATTCTAGCTGTAAATGACCTCCTTGATTGTAGCTATAAACATTTTCTTACTCTACTTTTTAATTTTTTTTTTTCCACGGGAGAGAATGAAATGAGTAGGTGTTCATTTGAAGGAAAAAATTACTCTTCTGCTCAAGGGAGGGGCTTTCCTTCCATTAGGTTCTCATCTGAAAGTCATGCTGCAAACACTTCTTCCACTGTAATATTTATATAACATAAAGGAAAGCACCTGAATTTATAAAAATATAATAAATTCACAAAATTATTTGTAATAGTTTATAACTTACTCAAATGTTGTTGATGCTACACATAATGAAGAATCTGCATCAGATCTAAACAACAGGGAGTAATTGTTGAAGTTAAGATATGCAACACCATGAAAAACTCATATGAAGTAATAACTAATTAAAAATGAGCAGTAAAAGTTCCATGGAAATATCATCAGTCTCTTTTAAATCTTAAGTCACTGATGTCAACATTGCATCCCTCTAGACTTCAGCTCCAGCCCTGTACACCATTTATATGCTCTCTCTCATCCTGTGATGACTTGTCCTCTTCTGCCAAACAGCTTATGTACCATAACAACTATTCTACCCTCCACAGGAAACAATAACTGCAACATTAAAGGATTTTGAAACTGCTTACCTCAAAACTGGCTTGAAATTAAATATCCTATTTCTGTAGACTGGAACTGAGCACATTTATTTTAAAGTATTGAATGTAGCTAAAAATTCCCTTGACTTTGCCTAATGAAATTCTGTAACCTTCCCAAGCATGATAGCTTTCAAGTTTTCAGTATGCCACAGTCCCACTCCTTCAAATATTGCTGAAGACACTGCCAAGCAAAGAAAGAAAGAAAGAAAGAAAGAAGGGGAAAAAAAAAAAAAAAAAGAAAAAAAAAGAGAGAGAGAGAATGTCAAAGAAAAAACACAGCCAAGCCATAGGCACAAAACTGAAACAAGCAGAACTAAAAAAGTCTATCCATCTACTTCTCCTGCTGGCTGAGCCAGTTAATCATATACTATTATGCTTCTTTAAAAATAATTAATATTTCTTCTGCTTGCAACAATGCCTTATTGTTCTGAAGGAAATGTCTGCATGAATGCTTGGGGAAAGCCAGTTTGACTACCCAGTCCAGTCTCCTGCAGTGACTGGGGATAAACAGCTCAGGAAGAGACAAAGTATTTTTTCCCATTATATCATACCTTAAGCATTAAGATATGCTTAAGATATGATATAAGATATAAGATATTAAGCACTTACAATAAACTAAGACCTATAAGAAAGAAAGAATCAAAGCTACAATCACTGGATGAAAGAGGGAGATTGAAAGTATCGATACTATTTTGAACAAGCAGTGACAGACACATTAAATTTCAGGACTGAATTATTCTTCTGAGGGATTTCTCCATCCATGGACTCCAAAAGGGATGAAACTACTACCTACAACATCTATGCTTTAGTCAACGTTCTTTCTTCAGGTAAGATACATCTCTGTTCTCTACTGAATATTTCTGAAGTCTGCTTTAGCAACCATATCTAGACACCTAAACTTCAAAGTACCTTTAAAGGAAAAGAGTGAGAAGCAAAGACCCCTTGCAGGATTTATGAGGCTGAGCTGTCAGCATTGATGGGGAGGCTGCTGCCTTGGTTATTACACCTGAGCTGGAACACAGAATGTGCAGTTTAGAGACACCCAAAACCATCTAAGCAGAAGGACTTTGGGGGAAACAGGGTGCACATTCTCAAGAGGGAAGACAGGCAAGAGCCACGGCAGATCCTGAAGGCTGGAAATCCTGAGAGTAGAAAGGATGAAGGTGGAAAAAAAAAGCTTCTAAGAATCCTTCACCTGATTGATACATGCTTCCCACCCATACTCTTTCCTCTACACACAACACCCAAATGCTCTGAACTCACTCCTGTCTCTGAACACTGTCTTGGTTTTGAAAAGACAGGTGTCTGCTATGGAGAGGCAGGCCCCTCTAGGAAATGAGGAATTTGAATCCTTCCCTCCGTGTTATTATAGTTTGGAAGATTAAAAAAAAAAAAAACCAAAAACTTTTCAGTCAGAGCTATGGGGAAAAGGAATAACAGTCCTTTACTAGTAAATATAACAGGACAGACAAAAAAACCCAGCAATTATAACAATAGTAGAACAGAACCAAGAACCCCGAGGGCACACGGTGGAAGCTCCGGCGCTGATGGCTGGAAGCCAGGCGTGGTGGACTGTCCTCCGCAGGCACGGGCTGTCCTCGGCAGGCAGAGGTGGCAGTGCCGGAGAAGCCGCAGCGGCGGGACCCGGTCTCACCCAAAATCCAGCAGGACAGTGAAGAAACTCCGAATTCCTGGGTACTCCAACAGATGGTAGAATTCCCAGGACCAGACTCCTTCATTAACGGTGGACTCCAGCAGCCAGCAGCTCCTGATCTCTGCTCCCCAGAAAACCAGAGACTCCTGACCCCCACCCTCAGCTCTCTCTCCCGGAGCTTTTTTTTTCCCTCCCCCAAACTAAGTGATCAGCTTCTTTTTGTCCAGGTTAAGTACTCAGCATTTAGTCTCCTAGTAACTTCGGGGGGGGGGGGGGGGGGGGTGTGGAAATTCTACAGGAGACTTAACCCTCAACAAACACATACACATATCTGATAGCAGACCCCTTTTTCAGTCACTATGTTCCCCAGCGTGTGTCAGCAGGATTTTGGTCACGAGTTTTAGTAAGGGCATGTTTAGCCCAGAGATGCTTTTTCTCAGTTATTCAACAAATATATCATTACCTAACCAATGAAACCACACACTTTGAATTAGTTTAATCCCTCTAGCTAATATTTTTCAAGATAATAACTTTTAGATCATGTAAATCATCTATCCTCTTCTATAACAACGTTTCTGTTTACAGTTGCAAGATGCCCAATTCACTCTTAGTTCACTTAGTTTAAGTCTGCATTCTGGTGACTTGGCTCTGTCTTCCCAATAGTTTCCTTACAGTATTGAACTCAAATAGTTCTCTCAGAAAGATGCTTCAGTCCATCCCACCCTTTCCTAGGTATCTCTTAACATGGAAGCAAAATGGCAACATCACATTTGACATTTAAACTTCATCCCAGTTCCTTTCATTCATCCACAGATTCAATCCAATGGCTTGCAACAAAAATATAGTTGATGCATTTAAGCCATAATTCTTTGTGCACATATGACATTTTCAGAAAAGCCTAGCAGGTATATCTCTAGAGACAGCAGTTGTCCAAACACACAGTCATTATGCTGATTTTGTTTAGTACCTCTCGAACATCAGGCTGGCTGTGTTCTAATTCAGCTCATGGTCAGCATAATAATATGCTTACTAGAGGGAAAAGCAGCACGCTTCACAAATTCAGTACTGTCTAGTCCAAGCAAATGCTTTATTTAGATTTGTATTGTAATGAAATCCGGTGGAATGTTTTCAAAAGGCAGATTAGTGTCTTTAGAAGTACAAAAAATCATCAAAATATCTATGTACCTGATAAATCTAAAATAAAATTCCATTTAAATTATGTCATGGATTAGTACAGTTTGGTTTTTTAGTTATAGAAGAATATAGAATAATTCTCCAGGTCAGGACCTGGGAATTGCTTTGGAAGAGACAGGGACCTATCAGAGAGTTAGCTGGAATATTGGCACCTGTTCTAACCACTGAAATTGTTAGCTGTGACTTTGGTAAGTGCCATATAAAACCCCTTGATTTCCTGTAGGTGGGTCCTTTTCCTGCTTTCCTTTGGCTCGAGAGACAGGTAACATCGAGCTGGGCCTGCTGCTCCCCCCTTTTGGGGGATGGGAGCTGGCCTGAGGCCTGGCCAGATTCCATCGGCTCCCAGGTGAAGGGGGGCGCGGGAAGGAGAGGTTGCTGTTTTGTAAAAGCTACTTTCTTCAGACTTCTCTGGAGCAGGGAGAGATTTCTGCTGGGCCCCTGATAAGAGCTATGGGCACCATTTGAAGCCACCCCGATTTACACTGAGGGGTGGGCTGAGAAGGCATTTATCATCCTGCCTGGTTTTCTTGTAATTCTGGACTGCCCGAGTGCTCTGATCTCTGATGTTTCTGGGTGAGTTCTTCCTCCCTCACTAGCGTGGCCATGAACATCTAACACCACGAGCTACTGCAGCAGAGACAAAGACTCTGAGCAGATTTAACTCTTTCTTAGCAACATGAAGCTTCCAGAGCTTAGCCCTTCTCTAAGAGTAAGAAAGGACAAAGTGAACATAAAGAACAACAGCATGAAGTCAATAGAGTAAGAGTGAAAAGACTTTGGGACAGAGGGTTGAAGAGTTAGTTGTTCTATTCTTACTTGAGCCATAGAAATGAACTCTATATTTAGATCATTCCTTTAGATCATAGGAAAGATATGCATTTGGGGAGATGATTGTTTTAATTTGTGCGTAATTTGAGCAAAGGTGTTTGTGATAGACTAAGTGATACTAATCCTGTAAGATGCTTGAACAGAGATAAAGATGAGAAGCCCCCTGCGCCATGAAGAAGTGAGAAGATATCTCTGTACCTTAAAGTGAAGAATCCTTTGCTTTGGAGTTATTCATCTTTAAAAGGTGACACCCCAGTATGCAAAAGTCTAAGACCCATGACCCATAAGGAGCTTGGGAAACTGCTCCTGGGAGGGTCACAAAGGCAAGTTTCTCCGGGCAGTTGTTTTTGTGACAGTTTAAAACCCACAAGAGAACTGTTCTAAGTTGTCAGTGGGATCTATGAATCTAAAGATACTCTTCCCCTAATGAATTACTGAAAGACTGTTTTCAGATAGTGAAACTGACTGAAAATTACAAGTTTTGTCTCTTTATGTTGTTTTGTAAGAAAGTGAACAGTTTGTAAGGGAAAGGAAGAGTGTTTTTGAAGTTTCATCCCATTTTTTTTCCAACTTTTTTTCTATTCTTTTAGTCTATGTTAATAAAACTATTTGTTATTTTTAAAGTTAAGCCTGCTTTGTTTTTCTCCTAGTCTCTCTCCCACAGAAAGAGTAAGTACCAAACCCAAAATTTAATAAACGTGAAACCACTACAAATTACTACTAGGATTTAGGACTCAAAACCATTATATATTTCAAAAAATCGCCATGAGAGCCTGAAGTATTGAAACATTAAGTATATAAGTTGGGGGTTTTTTAATATTTAGTTCCAAATGAGAATAAAGTATAATAATGATTGTAGCCCATTCCAAATCAATATGCTATTAAGAAACAACATAAAATTATACCTTGTTATATCTTTAAAGTTATTAAAAAAAGTAATCTACTAGTGCGTATCTCTTGTGTAAACACAGTTACAAACCTAAATCTTATTATCCCACCAAAGAGTCTTAGTCTTAACTTCACCTCAATTTTACCTTTATGCTACTGGATAATTTCTCCAAGAAGCAGGCATTGCTGTTTTCCCCATTCTTCTTTGCATTCATTATCAACCTGAGAAGCTTATCACAGCAAATTCTGTCTATGTATTTGCACAGGATTTTCCAGAGACTAGGCAAATCTGCTCTATTGAAACAATAGTAAAATATTTGACATGAGCTTCTTAGCCATAACTGGATTAGAGCAGATCATTAATCACACAGGTAAAACACTACATACCTTCAGAAAGAGAGGCATCCTACTCTAACAGTTACCACTGAGAGTTTCCGGAAATGTTTGAATTTGCTAGCTATGCTTGTACGCAGAACAAACCAACACTCCTATATAGACAACAGGGACCAAGTCACCACTGCCTAATGCTGGCTTCTGAAACTGGGAAGACACCTGGGCCTGTCAAAGGTCATATATAAGGAAGTACAGTATTGTTAAGAAGCTCAGACACAAGCATACCTTGAGATAAAATTGGACATAGAAATTCAGCCGTATTCTTGGTGTCCGTGCTGTGTCAAGAAAGGAAGATGTAATGTAAGGGTCTTCTCCTGAGATCATTTGCAGCAATCGTCAAGTAAAATTTATGCTAAATAAATGCATAAATGTGGGCGGCCACACCAAGATCAGGTCCAGGTCAGTAACACTTAACCCAAATCTCTGCACATGGTTTCCACCTACATATGGTGTCTAAGTTTACAGAGTGACCAGTAATTTACTTCCACAGAATCACAGAGTGGTAAAAGTTGGAAGACAGCTGCTGTCTAGTCCACTCATCCTGCTCAGGGCAGAGTCACCTACAAATGGTTGCCCAGGGCTGAGCCATCTGGTTTTAAGTATTTTCCGTGATGGAAACTCCACATCCCTCTTAGAGCAATGTGTTCTAGAGTTCAATTGCCATTAGAGAAAGAAAACAACAAAAAACTTTTAAGCAGAACTTCCTGGTTTTCAGTTTCTGGCCATTTCCTCTTGGCCTCTCACTGGATAAATCTGAAATAGGCCTAGCCAAATCTCTTTCACTTCTTTCCATCCTATACACATTGATAAAATTTCTCCTGTACCTTCACTTCTCCAAGCTAAAAAATGACAGAACCTGAGTTTTAAAATTCCAACTCCTAATCACCTCCAATTACCTAGAGGTATGTCTTGGTGCAGGAACAGATTTAAAAAAAAAACCCCGACCAAACAAAAAGCCTTTACAGGCTGAAATTGGAGGCTGAAACATAAACCTGCACTGGGAGATCTCACTGACAAAAGCACGCCTATTTGCAGTGCAGACAGTCTTGTATTATAAGCTACACTTTCCAACAGTGAAAACAATCCTATATTGTGTCCCTTGAGAGCACTGATAAAGCGTACTGACTTGATTACTGGTTTACAGGAATGCGGAAAGCATTAAAAGAGGAAAGAAATAGATGGAAGGTTTCCTTTAAAGGAGACACATTAAAATCAATTCTTCATTCTAAAGAAATTAAATCAAGCATAACTTGGTAGGAATGAGAAATGTAATACAGGGAAAATTCTGTAAGAGATTTCGTTCAATAACTTGAGCTTCAAATAGTTATTAAAAGACAAGAATGATCAAAGATGAAGAATGAATACTCACTCATAGAATATATAGCTAAAAACAAATGCTTACATCTATGCAGAAACCTGGATAGACAAAAATTACTGCAGATACTTATAGGTAAATACAGCTGAGCTGACACCATAAAGCTGCTGCCTGTCCTGTACAGAATTATTTCTCTTTCCAACAGCATAAGCTATTGGGTGTTTAGTACTGCAGAGACATAAAAAAAGCACTTGTCAAGCACTCGGCCTCTTTGCCTTCTGCAAGGGTTTTTCTAAGTGTTTGTAAATAAACTCAATCACAAAGTGTCTGTTACCAGTGGTAAGAGGCCTACTCAGATTATCTTCAAAGCAAAAGAAATTACTTTTACATCACATCTTCAAACTCCTGCTTCAAGACCAATGGGTTAGTCACCCAGCTGAATAGCACAGCATATTTTAGACTGGCTTCTTTCATTCTGAACTAGATAAAAATAATCCCTTTAATTGTAAACCCCTGGTCCAGTAGGACTATGTAGTCAGGTCCACAACTTCTTCCCTTTGCACCTCAACATGCATTAATAAATGTATTAGCAGTTGCCATATTGTAGCTTCTAACTCTTCTTAGCCCATTTCTAGACATAAGACAGCCAAATCTTTCAAGAAACTCAGCTCTAAAAAAATTATTTTACTGTGGATTTACCAAGTAAACTTTACACAATTTGTCAGTATACTAGAGAAGGCAAAACCCCTGTAACTATTACTAGCCTCCATTTACTGCCAACACTTCTTGATTCAGTATTTCCTGAATCAGAACACAGGATGGGCTCCTTTAATACTACACTGGAAAACTACTTTTAGTGTGTCATTCAGAGGTATATTGCCAGTATGTCAAGCTGTCAATAGACTCTCTCACCAACAGCTGACTCCAAGAGTTGCTCTGGTCTCAGGAAAAACCCACTTCATGGAGATCCAGAAGGGAAACCTTCATCTCTGCCTGCGATAAAATGAGTGTGTGTCTTCTTCAACATACATCAGTCACCCACTTGAAGGTGATAAAAGTTTTAAGTAAAATAATTCAGTACTACAGAAAATTGCCTCATTGTGCAAAACACAACCTTATTTTTAGATTCCACTTTATAGTCCCTTGTGTTATATTCCACTTGGCCTAAGCAGAAATTAATACAGGAAAAATGATCCAAACTTTGAGATTTCCAAGCTGTGCTTTTGAATTACCTTTTTTTTGGTTTCTTTTAAACACTAAACCCCATATAAAGTGCTAGAGAATGATGCTCCCATGAGACTTACAGGAGTACAATCACAGGTGGTTTCTGGTAGCAAAGCTGAAGAACAGGAACAGTGCAGCTTCTAAGCTTTCTAATTTTTCAGCTTTTAATAAATCTACAATACATAAAGAAAAAAAAAAAAAGCCCAAACAAAACCAGAGCTGCTGGTTTTTGGGGTTTTTTCATTACTTTATCATTGTAAGGCAGCATTAAGCATCCCCTACAGACAAGATCACAGAATCATCAGACAGTTTGAAGGGACCTTAAACACACGTAGTTCCTACCCACCTGCCAAAAGCAAGGACACATTCCACTAGAACAGCTTTCTCTAAGCCCCATCCAACCTAGCCTTGAAGATGACATATTGCTGTACAAAGCTGCATATATTACAATGTCTGAACTTAGTGAAAAAAGAAGTGTAACAATGCCTATTAGTTTTCCCAGTAGAAGGTGAAACAGTGCCACCCACTGTTTTTCCAGAGTATCCCCTGCTGTAAAAAGCTACTTTGCATTCACTAGCGGCAGCTCATGCTAAGCCTCTCTCCCTCACTCCCAACACTGGGTTTTACTGTCAAGTGACACACCTACAGAGATATTTCACTCACTACGGAAAGGTGCACAAAGGAAAATTCTTTGAACTTTGTCTACTACAGCTTAAGATAGATAAAAGGTTGAATTACAAAAACAATAGTGGTTTTCATCACTGGGAGCAGGAGTTTGACTGTACCTGTATGTTTTCACAATCACCAGTTGTATACAACTCAAGTGAATATCAAGCTGAAGAGGGTAACACATTACACCTGTAAAATGTTAAGTAAATTACACACTGTCATACGTTACATTATATAAAATTACAACGGTAAATACTGCCACAGAGTCTAAATACCCAACTGCTTTTTTTCATATCCTTCCACTCATTTTGTATCATCCCTTAGTGAGAGCAGACAACAATTATCAACCACTCCCTTTAAAGCTAGGTCACAGGTCATTCTCTATAATCAACATTCTTACCTAGCAGATTATCTTCTGTTACTACAAAGAACATTTATGTAATCCAAGGATCAGCAGTTATCAGAACTGCTAACCGTTATGCACTCTAAATACAAAAAGTACTTAAGTACTTAAAAATAACCAGTGTTTGTACACATCTTACTTACCTTTCCTCTGGATGGTGGAGAAGGTGGCAACGCTTTCCAACATAGTAAAGTACCAGTCAGGTAGAAGTCTTCAACTACTTAGCCTTCCATTAACAAAATACTTTGTAAGCCACTTTACAACACAAAGTGGACTGTTGCTCATACTGAAGAATATGCAGGCCAGTATTTCAATGATTCAATACTCTCTTTAATGACAAACTACTTGCCTCTTCACAACAACACTGGAAAATTTCATAAAGATCAAGTATAGTGGATGAAATGACATAAAATTCTAGGCACATTTAGTTACCTCAGAATCAGTTACACTGTGTTGATAGCTAAATACCCCTAACCAGTCATTATATCTTGGCAGTGCCTGTTTCAATAGGACAAGGTGGGTTTTAAACTAAAAGATGGTTGATTCAGGCTAAATACACTGAGAAGTTTTTTACAATGAGCATGGTAAAACAGGTTGCTCAGAGGTAGTAAATGGACGCCCCACCCCTGGAAACATTCAGGGTCAGGATGGACAGGGGTCTGAGCAACCTGATCAAGCTGAAGATGTCCCAGCTCACTGCAGGCTTGGAATAAATGAGCTTTATTAGTCCCCTCCAACCCAAATGACTCCATGATTGTATAACATTGTATTTTATGAATCAGACATGCTAGCTCAGCTATAAGTCTATTAAAAACCCTTGTAAAACATCCAAGTATCAGCAACAAAAACTCAAGATACCAACTGCTGAAATCAAGGACCCATACTAAAGGGAAAACTGTAGGCTCCAAATGCATTTGAGAGTTCTCTCCATGGTTCTGGAGGTGACAGTTTAAAACTGTGTATTCATGATCACAACACAATCTTTAGAAGCAAGTTTCATCATGCTTATACTACCATGTCTAAAGATTTCTCTTACTGTGTAACTAAATTGCCAACCATTCATTAAGAATGAACTTTTTGTTCTGAGCTCACTTTCTCTTTAGAATGAATAAGCATTTAACTCAGATACAAAATTAGAAATTTATCACTAGTACTGAGTATCAAGACAGTTATTTCCTAGTGATACTGAGATGGTCATATGAATTAATACTTTGTTGTGACAGTTCAACATGGACCTCTGGATCTGCTAAAAAACATGCTCACGTGGCACTGAATTAGCACAGCAGACTTTTAAGAGTAAATACACAAAAGACTTTGAGGTATTTCAGCCATTTATTTGCCAGTGTACAGGATACACTAAGAAAGAAAAAAGAAGGCCTAAATAACATAAAATATGTATACAGTGTTTGCTTGACAAATACCTGCCTAAAATCAAGGCACAGTATAGCTCATACCTCATGGAGTCATAATGAAGGTCAGACACATATTTTATATGTGGTTTAATGATTTACAATTCTTTTGGTCTGCTTAGTAGAAAACTAACCAACTGAAGCAGAACTTCATCATTAAAGCCTTTCACATTACCATCTTCCACAACATCATACAGTGGCTTACTGTCTGTACCCCAACAGATATTCTTTCGAGGGTTGTTTTTAATAGTTTCTGCAGTCAATGCTAAAGTATTTAACTGGTAACAAAAGAAAGCAAAATATTTTCCATCAGTCACTACTGCCTGTGATACAAAAGGACGGGTCACGTCTGCTTCACTCCAGAATCCTGTAAAATAAACAAATACAACAGGACTTGAGATTTCTATCAGAACACACACACCTAAACCCTAGTCCCTAAATACAGAACTCCGCGAATTGCAGCAGCCACCTAGTAGAGAAAAAGTCCTGTCTGCTTTAGCAACGTAAGCATTTTTCATTACAGACTAACCAAAACACTACCACCTTTAAAGCCTACGTCCAAGATCAGGGACACAGTGGCACATTTGAATTTTGTACACAGTTCCCTATCAACAGTTGATAAAAATCACTCACTGATCAGCCAAGTGACTTTTCCAAAATAGTTAAATTACTAATGCACCCCAAGTCTTGCTAAGAGCTAAGGGAAACCATCTTTTTACTATTTCACAGTTCTCAAGATGCAGCATTTATTTCATGCATATGTATGCACGAACATAATTGACTACAGTAACCTGCCACACACCAAAAACACTATGTCAGTAAGTATTAATGTTTTAAACAAACTTCACTGAGCACTAACAGTATGTTTAAAATATTTACATATTTGTTCATGTGCACTAGTACACACACAGATATTAAGAACATTCCTATTATGCACAACAATGCTAGAAACTGTTACAGAAGGAAAAAAGTAATAGATTTGAATAATGCTGCCCTTACAACTCATGATGTGTTCACAGCTGTGACCAACTGAATACAAGGTTTACTTGATTTCAGTATTTTACATCCACAAAGAAAGCTTTCTAATGCACCATTACATAGAAAAAATTGATGGAGAGCCAGCAATACATAGTCTTGTAAAAGAATTTTCTTACATGTGTTGTTTCTCTAGTGAAACTACAAGCCATCAGGTATCTTACAGTAACACTAGACAGTAACTAATTTACAAGAGTAAGTAAAAGACTGATCTGGTCTAATCACCCAGGTCTTCTGGGATTTTTTAGACAAATGTAGGCATAAAATCCCAATGTAAGTCTACTGACATTCTTCTTTCACTCCTAATACTTTCAAGGAGTTGAAATTACTGAAACAAGGGGTAAGCAACACAGTTGTTCAGAAGGAAAAAAAAAATGAAATGGATTGATATCTACCACATTTCCCCCTTAAGGTAGGAAGAGCAAATGAAAGCAATTGAGATTTTTGCACAGGCTTACTATTATATATGAAAAAATATTTTTCTCTGTAATTAATTCCCCTGAATCAAAATACGCAAACTAAAGTAGTTTAATTTAAAGTATTTTAACTAACGCTCTTTTAGTAATTCAATTACACCTGTAGATTCCTTAACAGTGTCTTCAGAAGAAAAAAGCACGAGAAAAAGGCAGTGAGGAAGAAATGTTAATGAACTTTACAGTATGCATTCATAACCAGGAAAAATTTGTCAAGCTGACTATCTCACCTTGATACATTGCTTGTGCTGCTGTCCAGGCAAAGAGACTTGCAATTCCATTTGATCGATAAACAACTTCGATTTGATCCTCGAGACGGTCTCTTATAAACCTCTCCCGCTTCAGTTTGTCAGGAAGCAGATGAAACTGGGTATGTCCATAACAGCACGGATCTGCTACCTTAGATCCTGTGTTCCCCAAAACAAAACTATCAGTCAGAGAGAACGCTATTACGCACACAGACACAAACACCTTCTCCATCTAAAGCTAGAACTGCTACTGTAGATCTGTGAGGAGTTTTCTACTTCCAAAAGGCAAGAGTTCATATGCTAAAATGAGAATTTCCCTGGAGATGTATCAAAATTCAAAGTTTTGTGTCAATTTTCTATTCAACTGAACTTCTTCAAGCAAATCTGGACACACAGTAAGTACCACATGCACAGGAGAATCCTACTGCCCACTGGCTAACTGACATGAAATCTCAACAGAGATCTATATGCTACGTATATACATATAGTTATAAACAAAAAATACACAATTTTTTTCTGGTGATGGGAGAAGACTGAGTTGGCATTAGTTTTGGGATTGGTTTGTGGGGTTGTTTTTTTTTACAAAAAAATTTTAAAAGTTAATATTTCACAATTAAAAACTCTTACCTATAAATACCTTATTTTCGTACTGTTTTTTGAACAATGGCAGTTTGGATGGCTTGTGGTCAATTACAGGAACATCTCCAAGATCTGACTCCAGGGGTACAACCTTGAAGACAACAGAAGGAAGAAAAACCATGATGTAAGACACATTTCTGACATCAGGGCCAATGTAATACACCACTTCCTGGTCAGACCACAGAAAGTGCAAGTCCTGCTTACATACATCATACAGATAACCATAACTGAAATTTATTTTTTCAGAAGAGAAATTCTCGTCTTGTGATGAGGGCAAGCAGTCATCTTGCATTAACTTTTCCACAATACAAAACACGTGAAATAATGCTAGAAAACCTGCCACTTGTCACCACCTTTTAACTTCCATAGAAAAAGAGTAAAAACATTTCTAGCAGCAGCCAATAATTTAACTTGAACCTGCAAACTAAGTTTAGAAACTTGGTGTACTGCACTATACATCTTAAATTGCCTAGACATTTCTTCCAAAATGCCAAGGTTTGTAGCATCTGACAGCAGTAACCCAAGCAAATTGTACAACCAAGTCAGCTATAAAAAGTTCTCTGTTTACAGAACACACAATCGTTTTCTGTTTGTGGTGGAAACTGGACAACAGAACCCTTCACTGGCTACTATACACTTACTATTGTATAAACTTGCAAGAAAAACATTACAATATTGAAACAGCACATACTTCCACTGAACTCAAGCATTCAAAAAAATAACTGCCAAGCAGTAACAACAGGCAAAAATGCTAACTTTCAGCTTATATGTGCTTTTACTTCTTCATTTCTTTTACCTGAATATTCCACAACACATTTCTCATTCCTGTCTCTGTTTCAAATACAGAATGTTAAAAATTCAATTCAATAAAATATAACACCATGCAATTTAAATTACAGAGAGGACCAAATGTTTAGAAGACCAACTCAAAGCCATTACCACTACACAGAAAGAATATTAAGACCCACAAATAAATCAAAAAATACCCACATCTCCTACATACTGGTTTTCCAAAGACTAACTCTGCATGGTTTCAACTGTTGTCCAAAACAAAAGTGAAAATGCAAGGTTTAACTGGCCACTGAAAACATCCACACCTCAGGAAGCTGCTTTGGTACACGGATCTGGAGGTGTGGGTTATCATCTATCTGGAATCGCACAGGATCAACTCTACCCTTCCGGTGTCCATGAACAACAACTTCCTCACCATGATGCCAGTAATAGTTAACTTCAGGATTTAGGTCTGAAAGAAAACAAAGAACACAGAAACACAGTGATTTGCCTCTTGCATTTAAAACCCTCTGAATTCCTCTGTAGCTGCAGTGAGATACAAAACCCAAAATCCATGTAGGAAGATGGAAACAAATTACTAGTGATAGTCCGAACACTCGTCGTCCTACCGCCCAAGGGGCTCCCACGTCCCTTTCCCGGCCAGCCCCGCTACCTACCAAGGGAGGAAGCAGCCAGCACTGGGTTGCGACCGGACAGGGAAGCGGCGAGGGTGGAAACGAGCTGCGTGAGGAAGGGGCCGGGCGTGTGGTCCTGGTCGCGGTAGAGGAACGGCCGCTTCTTGTTCTGGTAGAAGCTCTCCTGGAGAAGGGCGTCGCAGGCGAGAGAGCGCAACTCGCCTATATCTACATATGGTGCCACTCCCGCCGCGGCCTCCGGCACCACCGCATCCCCCGACGCCTCCGCAGCCACCGGCGCCGCCGCAGCTCCCGGCTCCAGGGCTCTGCCGGCCTCGCCGGTCCCTCCTGCCGCCGCTACCGGGGGTTTCGCGGCCGCGCCTCTCGGGGGCATCCCCGGCACTAAGACGGTTCTTGTGAAACTGCGGTACCAGCGGTCGGCGTTGAGGGCGAAGGTCTGCGGGTACACTGTATACTTGGGCCGCTGCAGCTTCCCGTACAGCCGCAGCTTCTCCTCCACCGTGGCCGCCGCGTGTACCCGCTGGTTGAAACGCTGCAGGCGTCGCGACTTGGCCGCCTTGCTCTTGGCGGTGATGGACGCCACCACGGGCGGGTAGAGAGGGCTGGCGGGCGGCGAGGGGGCGCCGGGCACCGCCTCCGAGAACCAGCGCCGGCCGGGCCGCAGCAGCCGCCAGGCCCCCAGCGCCGCCATCTCGCGGAACGGCGGGACGGCGGCGGGACTGTGTCCGGAAACTGCGGCAGCTGATTGGCCTCTGAGGACCACGTGATAAGCCCACTTTCCGGTCGGCGGGCGGGTTCTCCTGCCGCGGGGGTTGCCGGGCAGGAAGCGGCGGGGCCTTTGGAGTCTCGTGACTGAAGGGCGCCATGCGCCCCGGGGCATGGCGCGGAGGACCTTCTGCGCATGCGCAGTAGCCGCCGTACGACCTCTGCTGCGCGAGAACCACAGCTCCCAAGATGCTCAGCCAGAGGCGGCCGGAAAGTACGGGACCTGGCAGCACAACCCACGCCCCGCTCCAGGCGGAGCCCGGCCGTGCAGAGCCCGGAGTGGCGCTGCGAGGTGCGGGATCGACTCGGGTGGAGGCGACCCCGAGATCATCGAGTCCAGCATGTGACGGAGCACCACCGTCTCAACAGACCGTGGCACTGAGTGTCACACCGTTTTTCCTTAAACACCTCCAGGGACGGTGAGGCTACCACCTCCCGGGGCTGCCCGTTCCAGTGTCTAATCACCCCTTCTGTGAAGAAATTCCTCGGAATGTCCAAACTGAACGTCCCCTGGCGCAGTCGGAAGCTATGTCCTCTCGTCCTGTTCCTCGCTGAAAAGGGTCGGCGGAACGTTTACGTTCTTCCAGTGGGGAAGAGGACAGAGCTTGGAGCTGGCTTTCTGTAGGCCCACGTTCCGAGTAGCCCAGTCCCGCCTGGGCGCCTAACCTCCCGCTGCCGTGCTGCAGGGAACGGCCGGCTGTGCGGGTATCCGCAGTGCTGAGTGTACGGTGAAATGGCTCCTTGTCAGAGACATCACAGCCTGCAATGTCTGGCTTTAATAAAGGAATTAAACTCTGCTAAAATACGATCTGCTACGGTCTTTGTGAAATTAAATGAGCTAAAAGTGGCATACTGATACAGCAGGAGTGCCGCAGTAATGCATGTTTATCTTAGAGATGGTTGGAAAAACTGAGGGTACTCTTCAGTCGACAGATGAAGTTCAGGATTTATTCTTAAAACGTTTCTTCTGTCATTACTTTTTTTAAAGTTCATTATTTGCAGTAGTCATGGGAGACTGGTTGTTTTTTTCCTGTATTTCCATAATTATGACTAAGAGTGGAAGTGGAAAATATGTGTGGGATTGGGATAGGAGACACATTACATATATCCCAGATAATCAGCTTTCTTTCCTCTACTGCTTGGCTTTCTGCTGAGCTAATGATCAGTGCTGAAGTGGTGGAGTCTTTGGAATATAGAGGAATTTTTGGAGCAAATGGCAGAAATGTAAACCCAGAGTCTCGGTTGACATTTTCAAAGAATATAGAATATAAAGCCATTGTCTTTAGAAATCAAGAGGAAGTAAAATAAAAATTAAATTAGCTAAACTGTTCTTTAGTTTACAGTTCACAAGGTATGTTATAAAAGACAAGTTTAAATGTTAAGTTACAACTAAGTTTAACATCAAGTATGCAAAATGTAGTTATTTTAATTTTGAATCCAGACACTTTTTTCACCAGATGGGTGAAAGGATAAGGCCATAGATCAGATTACACACCATTTGGGAAGCAACCACTCTTCCTTTTCTTCACCCCACACACTGCAGTCTCCAAGTGCATCCAAAAACCTATTTTCCTCCTGATTGATAAAGGACAGTGGCCGGATGTGTTCACAGAAAAGATACTGAATCTCTTCCTTTGTGGTTACAGCTAGCCATGTCAAACTTACACAAGCTGTTAAGAAAAATCACCATGTGCTGTTCTTAGGCATTTTGTTGCTGTATTTCCTCTTTCAAAACATGTTTGCTGATTAGAAATATTCTTCTCATTTCATTCTTAAATGTATTCATGGTCAGTGTATAACTGATTGTTGCATTGTGCCAACATTGTCCTTTAGTTTAATTAGTTTTTCATTCTCTTCAGTGTTGGACTTCTAAAATATTGATGTAAACCAGTTGTGTCACCTCTCAATCCTTATTGACAGCGAACTGAACAAATTCTTCTCACACAGGTAGATTTCCGTTTCCCTGATCATCTTAACACCCCTTTCTTGCATTTCCTCCAATTTTTCCCTTGGTCTCAGGGATATGTGACCATACTGAACCCATTTACTCATACAAAGGACTGTATTGTTGTCATCACTCTTTTCTCCACGGGGGTCACTCAGGCTAGCTCCTGACCCCGGAGCGATGGCAGGAGTGGGGGAACAGTGTTCCTGTGGTAGAGAATTGGAAAACGCTGAACCTGTGGAGCTGAGGCAAGCTCCTGTCGCCTTTGGCACTGACTGGGACTGAAGCAAAGGACAAGGAGAGACTCTTTCCCAGGATAAATCCGCATAGTTTATTACCAAAGGAAATCCAAGGGAGAAGAGTCCTGAGCACCAGTGTGTACGGGATTATGAACTGAGGGGGGTGGTAGGGGTGGATACAAGCAGACAACCAATGGGGTACAACTGTGGGAGGAGTAAAAGGGAGGAGAATACAACTGAGGAACCAGTGGGGTTACAGACTGGGAGGGATTGTATTGCTGAGTCCAATGGGGCTTTGAAGGAAGGTTGACAAACAGAGAGCATTTTGAGCAAAAGGGGTAGGGATTACAATGCTGGATTGGGAGGATTTGGGAGTAGTGTGCACAGTCTGGGTGACAGGCAAGGAAAGTACTGGAAAAGGAGGTGCGATATGAATGTATAAAGGAATAGAGGGAAGGATACAAACTTCAGGGCAAACCATTAATACAGTGAACATGGGGGAACCAGAATAAACCAGTTTAGTGGAATACAACGTATTATCCATGCCAGGATTACTAACATTTTACCACAGGTAAAAACAATTTTTCATCATGTTGTCTAATTAGAATTTCCTGCCTCTCAGCCATATGATACTGTGAGCAACTTTTGCATGGGATATTTTAAAACCTCAAGAAATTCAGTATAAAAACTGAATATGAGTGATGCGGCGCGATGCCTTGGAAGACCATCAGCTAGCCCCTTCCTGGACTGTCGCGGTGCCTTATCGCTCGATGCAGATCGCAGGCTAGCTCAGCGTCACTGCGACTGGCGTTCTGTGGGTCGGGATGGCTAGGCACGCAAGCCACCTCCTCCCCGTGGGTACTTGGTTCCCCACCAAGTGACAGAGCAGAAGGTGTGATGCAACCATGGCGGCAGGAAAGAAGCCGACTCTCTAGCACAGTGCTGTAAGGTGGTTTATTGAGGGAGTCACGGACAGAGCTCTACCTCGGGTGGCAACTGCGCTCAGAGAGCCCCGGGCAGAGCTGTGTAATAACTTTTAACAGGGGGAGGGTTTAGGGGAGGTGACAACAGGTCGACCAATGGAAAAGCAGAGGGGCGTAACCAGGGGTGTTAACCATAAAACGGGGATCCAATCCCAAGAAGGAGGGAGGGGACTCTTCGGGCACCCACCAACTACTCGACGCCCTCCCTGGATCTTTCCAGAACCCAGGGAAGGGCCCTGAAGTGATGGACAGGGCGCCCAAAGGGAGAGAGAGGGGATTGGCAACCGGGGTAGAGGGGGTAGGGGTGATTGACATATAACGAAGAGTTACATAACAAGTCTAGGGAGAAAACCACTGAGGAAAAACAGGGGGTACAAGGAACAAACCAATTTACAAAGAACTTTAAAACATACATAGAACTCAGTAATAACCCAACAAAATAAAAACACACCGCCACATCTCCTTTTTTGTTTTAAGATGAGGTAAATTGAAAGGGAGGAGGAAGATATTCTGAGTTGGGATAACTGGAGGTGAACCATTCGTGTTGGGTAGGATATCCCAGTCCATGATCTTCCAAATCGGGGTTCCTACCCTCATCGTCCTCCAACTCGTCCATCTCCATCCCTTCTTCCTCCTGTTCCAGCGTGACCCGGTTAACTGAGGGGGAGTGTGAGGCGGAAATCAAGTTCGTGATCATTCTTTTTAGAAGTCCAAAGGAAATCACAGTTAGTAGAAAAATAAACAAGCACAGCAGCAGAGTTTTCAGTGTGGATGAAACCCAGCCGGTGAGTCCCCAGTTCCCGAAAAGTTCGTCTAGCCAGCCACCCGTCTCCCGTTTAATGTCCGATATCATGTCTTTCTTCCGCTGGATGGTGGCGTGGATGTTCTCTGCCTTGGATGACAGATTGAAACAGCAGAGTCCCTCAAACTCTTTGCATCGGTGGCCATGCAGTAGGAGGAGGTAATCAATGGCCGCCCGATTTTGAAGAGTCGCCTGTCTCGTTGTTTCCTCTTCACCTAGGAGGTTCGTCAAGGCATCAGTTGTCAAATTGGCCTGTTTAGCCACCCAGCACTCTAGGTGGGCCAATTCACCTAGAGCCTTTGCAATCGCTACCCAAGGCAAGAAAATGGTGACCGCGACTCCTTTAGGTTTCGACCAATGGACAATTTCGTGGTCGCAGTCGGGGTCGATTGCACTGAGATCTCTTTTCTGAATAGCCGAATTGTGAGACGATTAGCCACCGAAGTTTTATTGGGGGTAAACAGGCTCAACTGGCCTAATGTACACGGACCTCCTGTGTGGAGAGGGGGGATGCCTGCCCACGCCCGGTCACCGCAGATCAAGAAAACTCCCTTTGGGAGTTTAAGGGGCTTGTGGCGCGTGGTGGTTGGTATGTGAACTTCTACGGTGTCCTGCCACCAGCCGTCCGGCATCAAGCGATGTGTACGGATCTGGTGGTAAAGCTGATCCTGTTCCTTTGGGGGGGTATAAATGAACTTGATGCAGAAGGAGGCATTAACTGAACCTAAAAGTTCCAGTTCGGTGGGGTAAGAAATCAATTGAGGAAGGGAGTGCTCAAAACGGGACCATAAGGCAAAGGGATTTTTGATGGGGCCTTTAAGAGCATAAGGTTGGGGCCGGACTTGGTTGGCTGATCTTAGGTACTTGAGAAGCTCCACGGGGAACTCCTCGGGCTTAAAGGGGATCCCCACGAGACAGGTCGAAAGAGGGTCATCTTATGATGCAGCCGCAAGGCAGATGTGGTCCTGGCCCATTGATCTGGCTAACGTCGCCCACACATTGGCCTTCGGCTGCGGTATGATCCATCCAGCGGTTTGGAGACAGAGGCTGCTGATGATCAGGCAGACCCCGAGGAGATGATGGAAATTCCTTGGGGGAGGAAACTGTGCTCTGGCGGGGCTCATTCTAAACTGAAAGAAACTGAAAGAACATACATTAATTGAAATCTGAAACACCTGGGGGGAAGGGGAGCTCTTCCCATGGGTCATCCTCCCTCCTCCTGCGCCTCCACGCTGCCTCTGTTACCTGGATGGACTTCTTCCCGTGGGATCCAGAGACTCTCGGGACGTAGGGTCTCACCCACTTTGATGGAACCCACTTAGGTCCAGTGGGGGTGGACACGCAAGCGTATCCACGACCCCACGTGACCAAATCATGAGGCCCTTCCGTCCGTCCTGTCTCAGGATCCCTGACCATGACTGGCGGCTTCTCTTTTTGATGGAACTGAGGGTTTGCACCAAAGTGCCGCACAACTGGGGGGTTCAATCCCTCAAAGGAGCAGTTTAAGAAATTGATCGTAAACAGTGCCCTGGCCAATCGGATTGAGGGTGGTTCTGTCTTAAGCACCTGTTGTTGTTGGTGTAGGACCCGTTTGATGTCCCTATGGGTCCTTTCAACTACGGCCTGACCTGTGGGGGAATGGGGGGTGCCGGTTTTGTGCTCCACCCCCCATTGCTGCAGGAAGCTGCAGAATTCCCTTGAGCGGTACGCCGGACCATTATCAGTTTTTAGCTCCCTCAGGATCCCCATGAAGGAGAAGGCCTGGATGAGATGTTTGATAGCATCCGAGGACTTCTCTCCTGTGTGGGCGGAGGCAAAGACTGTTCTGGAGAAAGTGTCCACTGATACATGAACAAATTTGGCTCGGCCGAATTCTGGGAAGTGGGTGACATCCGTCTGCCACACCTCACAGCTTTTAAGATCCCTGGGGTTCACTCCCGCACTTAAGGTGGGCAGTGCGTATTTGGAGCAGGACGGACACGCAGCCACAATCGCTTTGGCCTGTTCCCGGGTGAGGTGGAACCGGCGAACAGGGCCAGGCGCATTTTGATGGAAGAGTTGGTGGCTGAGTTTCGCCTGCTCGAAAACATTCAGCAGGGGGGCCATTGCGACAGGGGCAGCGAGAGCATCAGCTCTCCTGTTACCCTCCGCAATGAACCCTGGCAGCTCGGTGTGCGATCTCGTGTGCATAACATAAAAGGGATGCTCTCGGTGGGAGACAAGCTTTATCAGTTTTGAGAGCAATTCAAAAAGAGCAATGTTAGATACCTCCTGCAGGATGGCTTGTTCTGCCCTAGAAACCACCCCCGCCACATAGGCGGAGTCAGTAACTAAATTGAAAGGTTCAGGGAATGTCTCGAATGCCCTAACGACGGCAGCCAACTCAGCAACTTGAGGTGAGCCTTCCACCTCAGCAATATCTGCCTCCCACTGCTGAGTCTGAGGATCCTTCCAAGTCATGACTAACTTGTGGGATCTTCTGGACGCGTCAGTGAAAATGGTTAGAGCCTCAAGGGGTTTCCTACTCTGAACACTTTTTAAGGAAAGAGCAAATTGAACATCCTGATTAAAAATTTTGTGGGCAGGCCGATGTATTGAAATTTGACCTGTGAAGGAATCTAGGGCAAATTGCAGGGCTTCATTTTCTTGAAGCAGATGTTCTAACATTGCTTTTGTAATTTGGCCTGATCTCAATCCAATTGGTATATGTATGCATTCGAAATCGCACCTGGCCAAATCCCTGATCCGCGATCTTGCTTTGCGGATCAACTCAGCTACCAACTCTTGTGGCCGGGTCATCCTCTTGGATCGCTGGTGGCTAAGGAAGACCCACTCTATAATTAAGAGAGGATCATTCCCGCCTCGATCCTTTTTGGTGGTGTCGTTCCATTGGAATATCACCCCATGGAGGTGTGGCAATCTTCCCATTACAATGAATTTGAAAGGCAAGCCCGGGTCACATCTGTGGGCTTGCCTGGTGGACATACAGTCTTGCACTTTCTCCAGGGCTCTCTTCGCCTCTGGGGTAAGGGTCCTGGGAGAACTGAGCTCCTCTCCCCCTTTCAATAAATTGAAAAGGGGGGCTAGGTCTTCGGTGGTCAGGCCTAGCCAGGGCCTTACCCAATTCAATGCCCCACACAGCTGATGGAGATCCGCGAGGGTGCTTACCTTTGTTTTGATTTCCAATTTTTGAGGAACAATGGTCCTCTTACTGATTTCAAGTCCAAGGTACTGCCAAGGTGGCATCCGCTGAACCTTTTCCTCCTGCAGCTCGAACCCTGCAGCAATCAATGCAGTGATTGTCAGGTCGAGCGCGTGGGACAGAACGTCATCGTTCGGGGCACACACAAAGACATCATCCATGTAATGATGGATGATGGCCTTGTCCGCAGCTGCGCGGACGGGGGACAGCAAGGAAGCCACAAACCACTGGCAGATGACAGGAGAATTTTTCATCCCTTGTGGGAGAACTCGCCAGTGGTATCGTTTCCTTGGGGCTGCTCGGTTGATGGTTGGCACCAAGAACGCAAAACACGGGGCGTCGTCAGGGTGTAGGGGAATTTGAAAAAAACAATCTTTGATATCTATCACTGCCAATTGCCAGTTTTGGGGCAGCATGGTCGGGGAAGGCATCCCTGGTTGTAGAGACCCCATGTCCTCTATGACATTGTTAATTTGTCTGAGATCGTGGAGGAGCTGCCACTTGTCCTTCCCCGGCTTCTTGATCACAAAAACCGGGGAGTTCCAAGGGCTATTTGTCTCAACAATGTGGCCTTTGGCCAGCTGCTCCTCTACGAGCTCTTCGAGCGCCTTTAATTTTTCTTTGGATAGCGGCCACTGCTCTACCCAAACTGGAGAATCCGTTAGCCAATTCAGTTTTTGAGTAGGGCGCTCCTCAGTGACCGCTGCAGAAAAATCCTGAGAGGGGTCAGGAATGTCAATTGTGACCCCCCATTGGGACATAAGATCTCTTCCAAGCAGGGGCTCTTTGTAATCTAAAAGGAAAGGGCGGATATTTGCCAATTGCCCTCTCGCCCCCTTAATTTGGACCATGCTTTTTGATTGCTTGGCCAATTGCAAGCCCCCTACACCTTGTACGTGTCCAGCTACGTTTTGCAAAGCCCAATGCGACAGCCAGTTCTTGGTGGGCACGACCGTCACATCTGCCCCCGTGTCTAACAGGCCCGTGATTTTCAGGGCCTCCCCACCCACACTAAACTCACAAGCTACCCGGGGTCTTTCTTCTGTGATGGCCTGCACAGGGCAGACCATCAGGGTCTCAGATGGTACCTTTGGTCCCCGGGTAGGAATCATCTGGGCGATGATTTGGCCCTTTGCTAAGTAAGTAGGTGGGTGGGCACAGCGCAGCCAGAGAACAAGTCTCCCAGGGTTGTTGACCAGCGTGCCTGGGAGAATCTCAATCTCCAGCGGTGTGTGTTTGCAGGCCCCGATCACGATGAACTCACCTTCCTCGACTGGCCAGGAGCCCTGCTCTTCAGTATTTACCGACGCTAGGACCCAGTCAGCGGTCCTCAGTTGCAGACCCTCGGTGAGCCGCAACCGGTACGGGGAATATCTTGAATCTGTTGACAAAATGGGCTTAGAAAGGTCATGGTCTGTAAGAAGTGTCATATCCGGTGAAGTTGTATCTCTGTCTTTAATTACAATGGGCAGCATTTCATCGGCGCTCTGTTGGTCTCCCGCTCCCCCTTTCATTCGGTCCACCCTATTTCTGTCCTGACGCCGGGTGGACCTGCGCTCCCCATTTAATTTTTTTGATTGTCATTCGGGCCCACTTGCCCATCTCCCCCACCTCCCCCCTTTTTGTTTTTAAGCTGGTCAAAGTCCTTCTTCAGGTGGCATTGCGCTGCCCAATGCCCCACATCCCCACAGAGGTAGCAGCGCTGTCTATTGGAAACGTATGGCCTCCTCTGTGGGGTTGGCCCCGCAGATGGTTGTGTTGTGGCCGCTGCAACTTTCGGAGTCTCTCGCTGCTGTTCCATCTCTCCAGTTTGCAGTAAGGGAACCTTAACTTGACAGACGCGCAGCATATCAGATAGAGCGGGGGGGGGTCTAAGGGAAGGCTGAGTATTGCAGTCCGACAGATGGAATTGGCGTTGTTAAAAGCCATTTCCCTTAGAATTCCCCTTCTTGCTGACACGTCTGGGATTTGTAGTTCCACCGCTCTAGTGAGGCATTCCACAAAAGCGGTAAAGGACTCCTTTGGCTCCTGAAAGATCTTACAATAAGGAGTTACTGGGCCATCGGGGGCCATTCCAAAAAACGCTGTCATTGCATGATCCCGGATGACATTGAGGGCTTTGGGCGGGATGGTATTTGCCTGATCGACAGGTGCTGTCCAGTGTCCCTCACCCATAAGATGGTCTAGGGTGAGGGCATCCCCTTCCTCGTCAACTGCGGTTTCAGGGTTGACGAGGAGACTTGGCAACGCATCCAATAGCAGTCGTCTCCATGCCGATTCCCAGAGTTGAAACTCTGTGGAATTCATCAGGCAGGAGAACAGCTGCCTCAGATCCGCAGGTGTTACAGCGGCCACATTAAGATCAGAGCGGAGAAGCCCCCTAAAATAGGGACTCTCTCGCCCGTAATCTTTGTGGGCTTTGCACAAGTCCTTAATAGCTGATTGAGGGAATGGGTGATAAACCGGATGCACGTGGTGCCCTCCGCGGGTATGCTTATATACAACTGGGGCAAGGCTTGGGATGGGAGAGGACTGGGGTGGGCTCCCGGATCCAGGCCCAGGCTCATCCCCATTCGGTCCCCTATTGCGGGAACCGGAAGGGGGAGCGTGGGAACCGGAAGCCGAGGAGTCACGCCTTCCGGGAGGGGGAGTGGTTTGGACAGATGATGACACCATAGGGGCGTTCCTGGGGGCGGACTCACAGGGAGGAGCTAGGGGAGGGGCAGGAGGAGGGGTCATCAGGGAAGGCGGAGAAAGGGGAGGGGCGCAGGGGATGGATGGGGGAGGAGTTTTGCGGGAAAGGGGAGGGGTTGGGGATAAGAAGGGGTTGGACTGAGTAGGGGTGGGAAGAAAGGGATTGTGGGGAAGAGGAAAGGGGGATGGGGAGAACCAAGCCATGCGGTCTCCGCCATCTTGCGGGGAAAGGACAAGGGAGCCATCTTGGGGTTGAATCTCTCCATCTATACTAAATCGAACCCGAGGCTTGTAAACTGGGAATGACGAGGGTAGAGAAGATTCCTGCACCATCTGGCCAGGATGGTTCGAGAAACCCCGGGCAGTCCGGCCGAGACTGCTCGGGCGGGGGGATCCAGGCATTTTGAAGGAGCCTGAGTGGGCAGGATGAGCGCCTGCCGCTCCTTTCAAAATGCCCTTCTGGGGACAGAGGGGTTTCGGGGAAGGCTTGGGGGAGGGAGGACAGGGGGACGGTTGTCTCCTGTCTGGCTCCTTTTGCACTTCATATTGTTTTTTGATTGCAGAACTCAGCTGCGTGACCAAATTAAAATATTTTTGGACTTCGCTATCCCCCGTCCCTGCCAATTGAAATAATTTTCTCTCCATGCTGCTCCAAAATCGGGCCGAGTGGAGCTGATCGGGGGATATTCTCGTGAAGTACAAAAAGAGCCAGCAGACAAACCGCTTTAACTCGCCTTTGGAAACATTTAACTTGGAATCCTTAACAACAACTTTCAAACTATCATACACGCCTCTTTGGGCAACAGAAAGCTTTACACCCATGCTTTCTCAAAAGGGGTTGCCCTCAGCTGACACCCGAGCAAATTAAAAGTAAACAAAAAACAAATCTCAGAATTCACTTAAAACCGGGCGAGGATCCCACCTCCTCGGGGAACTGCAATCAACAAAATGAGCAACCGACCACTAACTAAAAATACAAACGAAAGATAACAGAAGGGGATCCGAAAGAGGGTTCGAAATGGGGGAAAAGGGCAAACCAAATTCCCCCGGGCTGCGCAGCCAGAACTGCCCTGAGCGATTCCTTCCCTATCCAGTCTTCCTCCCCCCCCCGGGGAGAAAACCTTCCCTAGTAAGCACCCTAGCAGGGATACTTACCCCCTCCTCGGATCCTGCGAAGCTCAGGGTCGCTGACCGGCTGCCTGGAGAGAGCTCCTCGGGTGTACAGGAGTTGTTCTCTCCGCCCTCAGGAGCGAGTTATAAAACCGCTCTGACCGAGGGTAGCGTGACGTCCACGGACTACTTCGGGCTCTTCAAGCCCCAGTCCTTGCCGCAGGGTCCACTCCGTCGCCGGGGGGCCCCACGTTGGGCACCAGAAACGCTGTCGCGGTGCCTTATCGCTCGATGCAGATCACAGGCTAGCTCAGCGTCACTGCGTTCTGTGGGTCGGGGTAGCAAGGCACGCAAGCCACCTCCTCCCCGTGGGTACTTGGTTCCCCACCAAGCGACAGAGCCCGAGGTGTGAATGCAACCACGGCAGCAGGAAAGAAGCCGACTCTCTAGCACAGTGCTCTAAGGTGGTTTATTGAGGGAGTCACAGACAGAGCTCTACCTCGGGTGGCAACTGCGCTCAGAGAGCCCCGGGCAGAGCTGTGCAATAACTTTTAACAGGGGGAGGGTTTAGGGGAGGTGACAACAGGTCGACCAATGGAAAAGCAGAGGGGCGTAACCAGGGGTGTTAACCATAAAACGGGGATCCAATCCCAAGAAGGAGGGAGGGGACTCTTCGGGCACCCACCAACCACTTGACATCCTCCCTGGATCTTTCCAGAACCCAGGGAAGGGCCCCGAAGTGATGGACAGGGCGCCCAAAGGGAGAGAGAGGGGATTGACAACCGGGGTAGAGGGGGTAGGGGTGATTGACATATAACGAAGAGTTACATAACAAGTCTAGGGAGAAAACCACTGAGGAAAAACGGGGGGTGCAAGGAACAAACCAATTTACAAAGAACTTTAAAACATACATAGAACTCATTAATAACGCAACAAAATAAAAACACACCGCCACACTGGACTGTGCCAAGGGTGGCTGCCCCCGACCATTACAGGTCAGGATAGCAGTAGAGTAGGGCTGCCACTCTTCCCAGTTGCAGCAAGCTGCTCTGAAAGGAAAGGCGCTTTAGATGTAAATTGTCAAGGATCCAGGCGAGAGAAAAGAGAGGAGTCTTTGGTATGGTTCCAAGGGTGTTTATTCCTGGGAGGGTCAGGGACTGAAGGACGCAGCAGAGAAAATTACACTGACTTTTATGCAGGGGTGGAACCAGGGGCGGGTATGATGCGAAAACGAATCAAGGAAAAATGTGAGGAGCTCAAGGAGGGACTTAAAAAACTAGAACCAATGACAAAACACAGGGGGAAGGTACAGCCTGAACAAACCAGTGGGGCTTTGAGTAACTCAGAACTTCACAGAATCAGAGGAAGGGATGAGATAGATTGACACCAGGGTAGGTGGAATAACAGGCAGGGTTTGGTTTGATGGAAGATTGACATAGGACATTCTGGAAAAAGGGACAGGGTATGGGGAGTGACTGATAACTAGAAGAGGGAGGAGATAACTTAGGGTGAAACCACTCCTTTGGGGGGAAATAGAGACCAACCATTCAAAGAACTCCTTAATAGAAAAAATGCACTACCACAGTGATGAAGTAAGTGAATGTTTAAAGAATGATTTTTATCTTCTCCATTCAAGGCCTGATACCAACTCTAGCATTAAATAAAAGAAGTCAAGAACCAGTGCTACGCTATAACACTGTGTTTAATATTCCTCAACTACTGATGGTTTTGTCACAGTTTCATTTTATTTCCTTGGCATATATTCTAGCATCATTCCTCTTAAGGCAGGAGCAGCAAGGGCTTGGATAAAATGTCCCAATAGACAGTCTAGTTAAAGGAACTTGCATAATTTGCTGCCAGCTTTGTCATAAGCTTTTGATAAAAGTGTGTTATGTAGCCATGGGTCTCTTGAGAAGCAAATTGACAGTTCAAAAATTATCTGTTTGCCTTCTTTACTTGGTCAACCTGCAATATTCAAATTATCCTAAATCTGTAAACATGGTGCATCTTTTTAGTGGTTAAATGGTTGCTTAAAAAGAGCCTGGATTAGGAAGCTTACCCTATCTAAAGTGTTCAGAACAAATGCTAAAGTGAATGTCACAGCCTTAACTCTCTAAAACTGAAACTAGGAAAAAAAGCTGTATCTCAGTTCCAACAGGACAGTCACTGGGAAGTGGCAGTTTAAAGTCCAGGAAGTAGTACAGTTCATCTTACTGAAACTCGTCCATAGGAAGAGATGAAATACATATTCTCTTTCTGAAACTTAAAAATGGTTCGTTCCATGTAACCCCTGTTTTCCCCAATGCTTTTTCCCCTGTGCCAGTTATGTAACCCTGCTGTTATCTGTCAATTACCTTACCCTGCACCTGTTCATGTCAATCTCCTCTCTCTCCCCTTGGGCGCCCTGTCTATCACTTCGGGGCCCTTCCCTGGGTTCTGGAAAGCTCCAAGGAGAGTGTTGCACGTGATGGGCTGGTGCCTGGGAAATACCCTACTCCCTGCCTGTGACTGGTTCCCCAGTTTCATGGTTACTCCCCCGGTTCCACCCCAAGTTATGTTGATTGGTTGTTGCTTTGTTACCACCCCTTGATCCTCCCCCGTTGATAAGCGCATGTTCAAGCTCTGTTCGGGGCTCTCTGGAGCAGCTGCGATCAGGCTCGGAGCTCCTGGCAGCTCTTCCCTACAATAAAGCCTTTTACCCTGCTTTGAGAGTCCTCCTTCTTACTGTCACCATGGTCATCAAGAACATCTTGTCCTACACTGGGTGTGGGGAGCAAAGTACCCACGGGGAGGAGCTGGCTTGTACAACTAGCTGCCGCGACCTAGAGCACATGAGCTGCGGTGAGGAAATCTGAGCTAGCCCGTGGGCCAGCGCTTCCAGGTGCACACAGGACATAACGACAGCGCATGTGGTGCCCAGCGTGGGCCCCCCCAGCATGAGGAGGACCCCGCGGCCCAGACTGGGGCAACAAAGAGCCCAAAGAAAGTCCTTGGATGCCATGCTACCCCTGGTCGAAGCAGCTCTGTTGTGGAGAGCGCTCCCAGGGGAGAAGAGGACAGCTCCTGACCACCCCAGGAGCCCTCTTCAGGTGACGGAATCAGCGACCCCAGGTCTCCCTTGGCTCCAGGAGGAGGTAAGTCTCACCCACGGGGGCGTTATTTACGTTTGGAGGGTTTTCCCCGGGAGGGAAAGACCCAACTGGGGGCGGGATCCTCAATAGAGGATCCTGGCTGTGCAGCCCAGGGGAGCAGGGGTTAGCCTCTCTCCTCTGTTCGGGACCCTTCTGGAGACCGTTTTTTTAGTCCTTTTTCGTTTTTCATTCTTTTAGTTTGGGGCAAGATAGGCTCACGTGGTAGCAGCCCCTCTTTGGGTGTTTGCTGCTCACCGATTTTATTTTTCGTGGCTCCCTGTGTGTGAGGGAGGGGTCCCCCACTCGGTTATAGTGAGCGTTGGTGGTTTTGATTTTAATTTTAGTCTTATTTTGCCTGCGTGTCGGCTGAGAGCAGCTGTAAGACCCTTTGAGAGAGATCTGTGCGAAACTCTCTGCTGCCCAGAAGGGGCAGTATTATAGTTTCGTTTCTGTTGTGCAAAATGCCCAATTGAAAATTTCAAAGGGCGAATTAAAGTGGTTTGTCCTCTGGCTCTTCCTGCATTTCCCGCAAGTGTCCCCCGACCAAATCTACAGTGCGAAATTTTGGGGCGCTGTAGAAAAGAAAATGGTTCAATTGGCTGGGTCAGGAGACAAAAACGCCGCAAAATTTTTCAATTTGGCTGTGCAGCTTAGTTCTGCCATAAAATCTCAAAAGGGAATGCAGAAAGGGCTGGGTTGTGGACAACCATCCCCTGGTTCTCCTGTACCTGTGGCGGTGTGTGTTTTGTTTTATTCGTTTTATATGAATTTATACGGCATTTATGTAATGGTTTGTTCCATGTACCCCCCCCCCGTTTCTGTGATGGTTTATACTTGTTTACCACGAAGTGGTCCTTTGTTCGTTATATGTCAATCATCCCTTCCCCCTCGTACCTTGCTGTCAATCCTCTCTTCCCCTCTTGGGCACCCTGTCTATCACTCCAGGACCCTTCCCTGGCTTCTAGAAAGCTCCAGGGAGGGCGTCGAGTGATCGGCTGGCGCCTGGCAAATCCCTTACTGCCCTTCCGTGGTTGGTCCCCGGTTCTAATGTTAACACCCCCAGTTATACCCCCGTTCCTTCCTATTGGCTGACCGGTTGTCGCCACCCCTGATCCCTCCCCAGTTTATAAACTGTTGCACAGCTGCTCTCATGGCTCTTTCTGGGCAGCAGGTAGAGAGTGCAGAGCTCTGTGCTCCCACTCCCTTCAATAAATCCCCATTTTAACCCTGCTCAGAGGAGCCGACTCTTCATTGGTTGCCGCGGTTGCGCATTCCATCATGGTGCCCGTCATTGGTGGTGGGGATCCAAGTTCCCACAGGGAGGAGGTGGCTTGCCCTACCTGCCACCCTGACCTAGCCATGTTGCCGCAGTGAGGAAGCTGAGCTAGCCTGTGGCTGCGCTGGTCTGCATGAATAGGGACACTGCGACAGCGGTTTGGTGCCCAACGTGGGGCCCTCCCCGGCAACGAGGCAGACCCCGCGGCACAGAATGGGGCTGTTGAGAAGTCCGGCCCGAAGAAAGTCCCTGGACGCCCTGCTACCCCTGGTGGAAGCGGCTCTGCAGGAGCTCACTCCCAGGGGAGGAGAGGACTGCCTGAGATACCCAGCAGGTCCTCTTCAGGCAACCAACCCTACAACCCCAGGTTTAACATCGTCCCAGGAGGGGGTAAGTAGCTCTTCGAGAGGGCACTTATTTTTCGGGAAGGGTGCTCCTGGAAAGGAAGACCCTGGGAAGGAGTTCCTCAGGATTGGGAGGAATTCCAGGCTGCGCAGCCCAGGGAGTGGTGGTTTGCGGAAACGGCTAAAGAAACCCTCCTAGGGACACTCTTTTGTTCTTTTCTGTTATTTAACTTTGAATTTAGGGTAGGGTGGCAAGGTATTCGGGAGAGTGGAGACCCCAGTTTTTTTAGGCCACTGGATTTTATTTTTATTGCAGCTCCCTGGGTTCAGTTGGGGGCTTGGAAAATTACCCTGTTTTAGGAGATTTAACCCGCAGTTTGTTTTAAGTTCAATTTGATTTTGCCTGGGTGTTAGTAGTTATTATAGTCTAAGTTCAGTTGTAGAATTCGCCAAGGTAAAGGTTACCAAAGGTGAATTGAAAAGGTTCGTCAGATGGCTTTTCCTACATTTCCCTCATATGTCCCCCGAGCAGGTTTACAGCCCAAAATTTTGGGGTGCTGTAAACAACAAAATTCACCAATTGGCTTTATCGGGAGACAAAGAAGCTTCCAAATATTTCAATTTGGCCGCGCAGCTTTCAGCTGTGGTTGTAAAAATGCCAAGGGAAGTGCAGAAAGGGCCAGAAAGCAGACGACCTTCCCCCTGTTCTCCCTGTCCCGGTACACCTTCCCCTCGACCCCAGAAGGGAATCTTGAAGGGAGCGGCAGGAACACTGCCTGTCGGCTCAGGCTCCCTCAAGACTCCCCGATCCCCCCGCTCGGGTAGTCCTGGCCGGACTGCCGGGGGTTTCTTGAGCAGCCCTGGCCAGGCGGCTCAAGAATTTCTCCCGTCCCCTTTGTTCCCGGTTTCGAAGCCCAGGGTTCGGTTTAGTTTGTCTGAGGAAAGCCAGCCACAAAACAGCGTCCCTTTTCCCTATCCCCAAGATGGCGGAGACCACGTGGTGTGGTCTTCCCCATCCCCCGTTCCTTCTTCCTTAAATCCCTTTCTTCCTGCCCTGAAGTTATCCTACCCCTTCCTTTCCTCAACCCCTCCCCTTACCCCCAGAGCTCCTCCCTTTTCTCCTCCCTCTCTGAAAACCCCTCCCATGGTTCCTCCCTATCGCTCCTCCCATGGAAACGCCCCAATGACATCAGCGTTTCCCCAAACCACTCCCCCCACCGGAAGGCGTGCCTCTTGGGCTTCCGGTTCCCATGATGTGGGCCAGGATTGGGTGGAGCCGGGGCCTAGGCCTCAAGAGGCACAGCAGCCTTCGGCCATTCCATCCTTATCTCCCGTCATATACAAGGGCTCCCGAGGAGGGCACGGCATTCGTGCGGTCCATCATCCATTTTCCCAAGCCGCCATCAGGGACCTGTGCAAGGCCCATCGGGATTATGGGCGGGACAGCCCCTATTTCAGGGGGTTGCTCCGCTCTGATCTCGAGGGTGCCATTGTCATCCTGGCAGACCTTAGGCAGTTGTTTTCGTGTTTGATGAATTCCACTGAATTCAAGTTATGGGAGGCCGTGTGGAAACAGCTGCTTAGGGATGCCTTGCCAGGTCTCCTCGTTGACCCTGAAACAGCGGTCGACGGAATGGGAATGCCCTTACCCTTGATCATCTAATGGGTGAGGGACAGTGGGTGGATCCGTCTGACCAGGCCACTAATATCCCAATAAAAGCCCTCCATATGATTAGGGAACATGGAATGACAGCATTCTTCGGGATGGTTCCGGACGGTCCAGTCATGCCATATTATAAGATTACTCAGGGGACAAAGGAAGCTTTTACGAAGTTTATTGAGAGGCTCACCCGAGCAGCTGAAGTGCAGGTGCCGGATGTATCAGTGAGGGAAGGGATGCTAAGGGAGACGGTATTTGCAAATGCAAACGGATTATGCAGAAATAAAATTTTAAGTCTGCCCTTAGACCCCCCTCCTACCATCCATGACATGCTCCAGGTGTGCCAGATGAAAGTCCCTTTTATGCAGGCAAATGAGCCGGACCCGAAACAAAGGCCTCACAGAGTAGCTGCAGTAGACAGCGATCGACCATCCATGACGCAAAACCAACATCATAAACCATATGTTCCCCAAAGAAATTGATGGGTGATCTGTCGGAAAGCCGGACATTGGGCAGCCAACTGCCCACTACGGGAAGATATAGAAGCTCTCAAAAACAAAAAAGGGGGAGGCAGAAGAGCAGGATTGGTGGGCGAGAAACCCCGTCAGTTAAACTAAGTGAGGAGCGCAGGTCCGCCCGGCGCGAGGAAAGAAATAGGGCGGACCGGGCAGTGGGAGAAGGGGAGGAAAGATCGAGCGCCAATGATACGCTGCCTAAAATAAAACTAATCAATGGACGTGACTTACCGGACTTGTCAAAACTTACTGACCATGACCTTTCTAAACCTATTGTTGTCACCACTCCCAATCAGCAGCCTTTTAAGCTGCAGCTCACCGAGGCCTTGTACCTAAGGGATGCGGAGGGGACCTTCGTCTCCATTAACATCAAGGAACAAGGTACCTGGCCAGTCGGAGGCGAAGAACTCATTGTCATTGGGGACTGTAAGTACACCCCGCAGGAGATCGAGGTTCTTCCAGGGATTTTGGTTAACAGCCCTGAGAATCTCGTTCTCTGGCTGCGTTGCACCCATCCCCCAACATTCATTCCAAAAGGACAGATCATAGCACAGATCATCCCTACCTGAGGGCCGAACAATGCGTCAAAGATCCCGATGGCTTGCCCAGTGCAGGCCATCACTGAGGAAAGGCCCCGGGTAGCCTGTGAGTTTATGGTGGGTGGAGAGACCCTGAACATCACGGGTCTCTTGGACACGGGAGCAGATGTGACGGTCGTGCCTGCTAAGATTGGCCGTCACATTGGGCTTTGCAGGACGTGCCTGGAAACGTCCAGGGTGTAGGAGGGTTACAATTGGCTCAACAATCTAAGAGCATAGTACAAATTAAGGGGCCAAAAGGGCAATTGGTGAATATCGGCCCTTTTGTGTTGAATTACTAGGAGCCCTTACTTGGAAGAGACCTCATGGCTCAGTGGGGGGTCAAAATTGACATACCCGACCCCTCCGTGGATATTTCCACAGCAACCATTGACGAGCGTCCTACCAAAAAAATAAATTGGCTAACTGATGATCCAGTTTGGGTAGAGCAATGGCCGCTTTCCAAACAGAAATTAAAAGCGCTCGAGGAGCTCGTGGAGGAGCAACTCGCTAAAGGTCATATTGTAGAAACCAACAGCCCTTGGAATTCCCCAGTTTTTGTGATCCAAAAGACAGGGAAGGACAAGTGGCGACTCCTCCAGGACCTCCACCAAATTAACAACGTCATCAAAGACATGGGATCTCTCCAACCTGGGATGCCTTCCCCGACTATGCTCCCCGAAAATTGGCAATTGGCTATAATCGACATCAAGGATTGCTTTTTCCAAATTCCTCCACATCCAGACGATGCCCCACATTTTGCTTTCTCGGTGCCCACCATCAACCAGGAAGCCCCAAGGAAGCGCTATCACTGGCGGGTACTCCCTCAGGGGATGAAGAACAGCCCAACTATCTGCCAGTGGTACGTAGCTTCCTTGCTGTCCCCTGTCAGCACAGCCGTGGACCAGGCCATCCTCCATCATTACATGGATGATGTCCTGGTATGCACCCCGAGCGATGATGCTCTTACCCATGCGCTTGACCTAACAATCTATGCAGTGATTGCTGAAGGGTTCGAGCTGCAAGAGGAAAAGGTTCAGAGGATGCCACTCTGGAAATACCTTGGGTTGGAGATCAGTAAGCGGGCCATTGTCCCGCAAAAATTAATGATAAAAACGAAAGTGAGTACCCTCGTGGACATCCATCAGCTGTGTGGGGCTGTAAATTGGGTAAGGCCCTGGCTGGGTTTAACCACTGAAGACTTGGCCCCCCTTTTCAATTTATTGAAAGGAGGAGAGGAGCTTAGTTCTCCTAGGGTTCTTACCCCAGAAGCAGAAAAGGCTCTGGAGAAGATGCAGGACGCTATGTCCTCAAGACAGGCTCACAGATGTGACCTGGAGCTGCCTTTCAAATTTATTATTATGGGAAAGGTGCCACACCTCCACGGGATGATTTTTCAGTGGAGGGACGTCCCGAAAAAGGAACGAGATGGGAAGGATCCACTCTCCATCATAGAGGGGGTCTTCCCAAGTCACCACTGGTCCAAGAGAATGACCTGGCTTCAAGAACTGGTGGCTAAGCTGATCCGGAAGGCAAGGTTCCAGATCAGGGAATTGGCCGGTTGTGACTTTGAGTGTATTCACATACCAGTTGGACTTCGATCGGGCCAAATTACAAAGGCTATGTTGGAACACTTGCTTCAAGAGAACAAAGCACTGCAATTCGCCCTTGACTCCTTTGCTGGACGAATTTTAATCCATCAGCCAGCCCACAAAACTTTTAATCAGGACGTCAAATTTGTACTATCACTAAAAGAGGTTCGAAGCAGAAAACCCCTCAAGGCCTTGACAGTTTTTACAGACGCGTCCGGAAGGTCCCACAAGTCAGTTTTGACTTGGAACAGGGAACAGGAAGGCAGATGCCCTTGCTGCCCCTGCCGAGATGGGCCCCCTTGCCGAACATCTTTGAGCAAGCCAAACTCAGCCATCAGTTATTCCATCAAAATGCGTCTGGCCTTGTTCGCCATTTCCACCTAACCCGGGAACAAGCCAAGGCGATTGTGGCCGCGTGTCGTGCTCCCAACATGCCGTACCAACTTTGCATGCAGGGGTTAATCCCCGGGGGCTAAAAAGTTGAGAGGTGTGGCAAACCGATGTCACACACTTCCCAGAATTTGGCCGCCAAAAGTTTATTCATGTGTCAATTGACACCTTCTCTGGGGCTGTCTTCGCTTCTGCCCACAGAGGGGAGAAGGCCATGGATGTAATTAAACACCTTGTCCAAGCCTTCTCTTTTATGGGTATCCTGAGGGAACTTAAAACTGACAACGGCCCGGTGTACAAGTCCAGGGAACTCTGCAGTTTCCTGCAGCAGTGGGGGGTGGAGCATAAGACCGGCATCCGCCATTCCCCCACAGGTCAAGCCATGGTGGAAAGGACCCATAGGCACATCAAAAGGGTATTACACCAGCAGCAGCGGGTCCTTAAAGTTGAGACACCATCTGTTAGACTGGCCAGAGCCTTATTTACTATCAACTTTCTCAACTGTCCCTTCGAAGGTTTAAATGCACCCATTAGAAGGCATTTCGGAGCGAGCTCGTTGTTTTCCATCAGGGAAAAGCCACCGGTCCTGGTCAGAGATCCTGAGTCTGGAAGGACGGAAGGGCCACATGATCTGGTCAGGTGGGGCCATGGATACGCGTGCATGTCCACCCCCACGGGACCAAAGTGGATTCCATCTAAGTGGGTAAGGCCCTACGTCCCTAAGGGCTCAGGATCTAGAAAAGTCAACAGCCCCCAGGTGGCAGAGGCAGCGTGGAGGCGGAGGAGGAAAGAGCACCAAGACGAGATGGAGTTACCCTTCCCCCCACTGTTCTAAGAAAATTTTAACTTCTATATTTAGTATCTTTCTACAATGACGGGCGCCTGAGCCGGATTCCCCGCTCCGAGGAAGCTCCACCTGATCCTCAGAGCATTGATGACACTCAGCCTGTGTCTCCCAACCATCGGATGGCTGGTCTGTCAACCGAAGGCGAACGTGTGGGTGACTTTGGCACGGGCCATGGGGCAGGATCACATCTGCCTCTCGGCCACCTCGGCTGACAGTCTCCTCTCCACCTGCCTTGTGGGGATCCCTTTTAAGCCCCAAGAGCTCCCTTCAAAGTTACTAGAAATTACCAGCTTAGCTAACCGAGGAGGAGCTTCTGCGGGCCAGTCATGGTTTGAGCATACCCCCCTGGGATCTTTAGTTAAAACTAAGTTGAATTTTCCAATTAGAAATCCGTTTGTCTTGTGGACAAAATATACTTCTACCCTTACCCCTTTAAGTTCAAACCCCACTGAGTTAGAAATTTTAGGTTCTGCAAACGCTTCCTTTTGTGTTAATTTTGTGTTCTCTCCTCCAAGAGGGCAAGAAAGGTATTATCATAGGATCCATCCATCCAGTGCCATGCCAGACACCTGATGTGAGCACATGGTTAATATAAACAGACCAACATCTTATGATAAGAGACCTTGGGCCCTCCCTAAGGGAGTCTTTTTGATTTGTGGTGACCGGGTGTGGGCAGGCATCCCCCCTCGGCATACAGAAGGACCTTGCACCTTAGGCAAGTTGGGCTTGCTTTCCCCCAACAAAACTACACTCGTTAATTGGCAAAAGAAAATTTCAACGCATTCGGCTATTCAAAAGAGAGATCTCAGAGCGTTGGACCCAGATTGTGACTCTGAAATTGTTCATTGGGCGAAAACGAAAGGTCGCAATCTTTTTACCATGGGTAGCCATCGCAAAGGCGCTAGGTGAATTGGCACACCTAGAGTGCTGGGTGGCGAAGCAAGCCAATTTGACGACTAATGCTCTCGCGAACCTCCTGTCTGAAGAGGAAACAACAAGGCAGGCAACGGTCCAAAACAGAGCGGCCATTGATTATTTATTACTCCTGCACGGTCATCGATGCGAGGAGTTTGAGGGGCTGTGTTTTTTTAACTTGTCATCAAAAGCCGAGGACGTGCATGCAGCCATCCAGAAGATGCAGGAGATGGTCAGTAACATAAGAGGAAGACCGACGACTGGCTGAGTGGATTGTTTACGAACTGGGGATTCTCCGGCTGGGTTTCGTCGATTATAAGAACTGTTCTATTGTGTTTATTTATTCTATTATTAATTATACTTGCGTTCAGGATCATTAAGAGAATGTTGTTAAATTTGATTTCCACCACCACCCACTCTCCCTCTGTCAATCGGATCCACCTGTCACCAGAAGGGAGCCCGGAAGAGGAAGGACTGGAGTTGGAGGAAGTTCAGGAGTGGACCCCAGATGACGAGCGCAATCCTGCTGAAGAGGACTATGGACTGGTGTACCCTACACAACATCATTGGTTTGCAGAGAGCTACCCGGAATCTGAATAGCTCCCTCCTCTGTTCCAGTTCCATTCCTCATAAAAAACAAAAAAGGGGGAGATGTGGCGGTGTGTGTTTTGTTTTATTCGTTTTATATAAATTTATACAGCATTTATGTAATGGTTTGTTCCATGTACCGCCCCCGTTTCTGTGATGGTTTATACTTGTTTACCACGAAGTGGTCCTTTGTTCGTTATATGTCAATCATCCCTTCCCCCTCGTACCTTGCTGTCAATCCTCTCTTTCCCCTCTTGGGCACCCTGTCTATCACTCCAGGACCCTTCCCTGGCTTCTAGAAAGCTCCAGGGAGGGCGTCGAGTGATCGGCTGGTGCCTGGCAAATCCCTTACTGCCCTTCCGTGGTTGGTCCCCAGTTCTGATGTTAACACCCCCAGTTACACACCCGTTCCTTCCTATTGGCTGACTCGTTGTCGCCACCCCTGATCCCTCCCCAGTTTATAAACTGTTGCACAGCTGCTCTCATGGCTCTTTCTGGGCAGCAGGTAGAGAGTGCAGAGCTCTGTGCTCCCACTCCCTTCAATAAATCCCCCTTTAAACCCTGCTCAGAGGAGTCGACTCTTCATTGGTTGCTGCGGTTGCGCGTTCCATCATGGTGCCCGTCGCTGGTGGTGGGGATCCAAGTTCCCACAGGGAGGAGGTGGCTTGCCCTACCTGCCACCCCGACCTAGCCACGTTGCCGCAGTGAGGAGGCTGAGCTAGCCTGTGGCTGCGCTGGTCAGTGCAAATAAGGACACTACAACATATACCCTCTCCCAAATCCCCTCAATCTCAGAGGGCCATTTTGAACGGAGCAGCAGGGGCTCTCCTGATGGCTCAGGCTCCCCAAAAATGCCTGGATCCCCCCGCCTGGGTAGTCCTGGCTGGATTGCTCGGGGTCTCTCAGGCAGCCCTGGCCAGGCAGCTCGAGAGTTCTTTCCACCCTCACCTTCCCCAGTTTGCAAGCCCAAAGTTTGTTTTAGTTTAGAAGGGGAGCTCCAGTCACAAGATGGCTTCCCTCTCCCTTTACCACAGGATGGCGGTGACCGCATGGCAGGGTCATGACCATCCCCCATTCCTTCTCCTTCCCTTAATCCCTTTCTTCCCGCCAACCCATTACCCAACCCTTTCCTGCCCATAGCTCCTCCCCTTCTTTACAATGCACCTCCCTTCTCTCCGCCTTCTCCAGAGGCTCCTCCCAAAACTCCTCCCTGCTACCCTGCCCATGTGAACACCCCCATGACATCATCCTCAGCCCAGACCACAACCCCTCCTGGAAGGCGTGCCTCTTGGGCTTCTGGTTCCCACGCCCCCTCTTCCGGTTCCCACGGTGGGGATCCCGAAGATGTAGAGCTGGAGCCTGAACCCATAGAGCCGCCTCAACCCTCCCCTATCCCATCCCTTGCCCCGGTTGTATGCAAGAACTCCCATAGAGAGCACAACGTATGCGTGGTTTACCACCCCTTCCCACAATCCACCATCCAAGACCTGTGCAAGGCCCACAGAGATTATGGGCGGGAATGTCCTTATTTTAGGGGCCTTCTCCGCACCGATCTTGGTGGTGCCACAGTCGTCCCTGTGGATCTTAGGCAGCTGTTTTCATGCCTCGTGAACTCCACAGAGTTGAAGCTTTGGGAAGCGGCATGGAAGCAGCTGCTGAGGGACACCCTGCCGGGTCCCCTCATCCACCCGGAGACCATGGTCAATGAGAACAGGAATGCTCTCCCCCTAGAACATCTTGTAGGTGAGGGACAATGGGAGTCTCCGGTAGACCAAGCCACGGCGATTCTACCTAAGGCCCTCCACACGATACTGGACAGCGTGCTGACTGCCTTTTTTGGGATGGTCCCCGACAGCCAATTATACCATATTCTAAGATCATGCAGGGACCTAATGAATCTTTTACAAATTTCGTAGAGTGGCTCACCCGAGCCATTGAAGGTCTAGTTCAGAATGAGTCTGTGAGGGAGGGGATCTTGCAGGAAATTGCATTTGCCAATTCAAATGTTGTTTCTCAAAATGCAATCTTGAGTCTCCTCTTAGACCCTCCTCCGACCATTCAAGAAATGCTACGGGTGTGCAAGATGAAGGTCCCATTTATGCAAGCAAGTAACATCGACCAATGTTCCAAAGTTCCCAAGATCGCGGCTGTTGACAGCACTCAACAATCATGGACACCAACACCCAACGGAAAACCCAACGTTCCCAATAGGCAGCGCTGCTGTCTGTGTGGGGATTTAGGGCATTGGGCTTCCCAGTGTCATCTAAGACGAGAACTTGATGCCTTAAAAAACAAAAAAGGGGAAGGTGGGGGAGATGGGTCCCTGGAGCTGAGATCCAATTAAAAAAAATAAAGGGGGAGCGCAGGTCCACCCAGCACGATGAGATAAATAGGGTGGACCGGGCAAAGAGGGGAGAAAAAGGGGGCAGGAGCACCAGTGATATGCTGCCTCTTTCCAGAAAAGAAAGTAGAGGAGACTAATTACCGGACGTGACATGCATTTCTGACCTTTCTTTACCTATCTTAACAACTGATTCAATTTATAAACCTTACAGGTTGTGGCTCTCCGAGGGCTTGGACCTGCGGGACGCCAACTGGACTTCCATTTCGGTGACCACCAAGGAGCAGGGTGCCTGGCCTGCAGTCGAGGGTGAGTTCATCATTACTGGGGACTGCAAACACACACCGCAGGAGATTGAGATCCTCCCAGCCACGTTAGTCAACAACCCTGAAAGCCTTGTTCTCTGGCTGCGCTGCACCCACCCACCAACATACTTACCAAAGGGACAAATTACCAGCCAAATGATCCCCACCACCTGGGGACCAAACAACAAACAGGAAGTTCCAGTGGTCTGCCCGGTGCAGGCCATCACTGAGGAAAGGCCCCAGGTGGCCTGTGAGTTCAGTGTGGGTGGGGAGGCCCTTCAAATCACAGGCCTTTTGGACACAGGGGCATATGTGACAATCATGCCTACTAAGTACTGGCCATCACATTGGGCACTGCAGGACATGGCAGGACACATTCAAGGTGTAGGGGGCATACAATTGGTGAAACAATTGGAAAGTGTCGTCCAAATTAAGGGGCCGAGAGGGCAATTGGCTAATATCCGCTCTTTCGTTTTGAACTACAAGGAGCCTTTGCCTGGAAGAGACCTCATGGCCCAGTGGAGGGTCAAAATTGACATACCCGACCCCTCACAGGATTTTTTAGCAGCGGACACTGAGAAGCGCTCTACCCAGAAACTAAATCGGCTAACAAATTCTCCAGTTTGGGTAGAGCAGTGGCCGCTTTCAAGACAAAAATTAAAAGCACTCGAGGAGCTTGTGGAGGAGCAATTGGCCAAGGGCCATAGTGTAGAGAGACCAGCAGGCCTTGGAATTCTCCAGTTTTTGTTATCCAGAAGCCAGGGAAGGACAAGTGGCGGCTCCTTCAGGACCCCCGCCTAATTAACGTAATCAAGGACATGGGATCTCTCCAGTGAGGGATGCCTTCCCCAACCAAGCTGCCCGAAAATTGGCAATTGGCCATAATTGATATAAAAGATTGTTTTTTCCAAATTCCCCTGCATCCTGACGATGCCCCAGGTTTTGCATTCTTGGTTCCCAGTATCAACCAAGAAGCCCCGAGGAAACGCTACCATTGGCAGGTGCTTCCACAAGGAATGAAGAACAGCCCTGTCATCTGCCAATGGTACATGGCTTCCTTGCTGTCCCCTGTCCACACAGCCACAGATAAGGCCATCATCCATCACTACATGGATGATGTCCTTGTGTGTGCCCCAAACAATGATGTTCTGTCCCATGCACTTGACCTCGCAATTGATGCATTGATTGCTGCAGGGTTCAAGCTGCAAGAGAACAAAGTTCAACAGATGCCACCTTGGAGACACCTTGGGCTGGAAATCGGCAAGCGGACCATTGTTCCGCAAAAATTGGAGATCAAGGTAAGGGTTAGCACCCTCACGGATGTCCACCAGCTGTGTGGGGCTTTGAATTGAGTGAGGCCCTGGCTGGGTCTTACCACTGAAGACCTGGCCCCCCTTTTCGATTTATTGAAAGGGGGAGAGGAGCTAAGTTCTCCTAGGGCCCTCACCCCGGAGGCGAAGGAAGCCTTAGAAAAGGTTCAGGACCTCATGTCCACCAGGCAGGCTCATTGATGTGACCCGAGCGTGCCTTTCAAACTTACAATTATGGGAAGACTGCCACACCTCCATGGGGTGATTTTCCAGTGGAGAAACATCAACAAGAAGGACTGAGGTGGGAAGGATCCACTTTTAATCATAGAGTGGGTCTTCCTTAGCCACCAAAGGTCCAAGAGGATGACCCAGCCACAGGAGTTGGTAGCTGAGCTGATCTGGAAAGCAAGGTCCCAGATCAGGGAGTTGCTGGATGTGATTTTGCATGCATTCACATTCCAATTGGTTTATGGTCGGGCCAAATTACAAAAGCAATGCTGGAACACCTGCTTCAAGAGAATGAAGCACTGCAGTTCACCTTGGACTCCTTTACAGGACAAATTTTCATTCATCAGCCTGCCCACAAAATCTTTAATCAGGATGCTAAATTTATGTTATCTTTGAAAAGCATTCGGAGCAGGAAACCTCTTGAAGCCCTGACAGTCTTTACTGACGCGTCTGGAAGGTCCCATAAGTCAGTCTTGACTTGGAAGGACCTTCACACTCAGCAGTGGGAGGCAGATGTTGCTGAGGTGGAAGGATCACCTCAGGTTGCTGAGTTGCCTGCAGTCGTCCGGGCATTTGAGAGGTTCTCCGAACCATTCAGTTTGGTAACTGACTCTGCTTATAGCGGGAGTGGTGTCTAGGGCAGAACAAGCTATATTGCAGGAGGTGTCCAACATTGCACTGTTCAGTTTGCTCTCGAAACTAGTAAAACTCATCTCCCACCGAGAGCAACCCTTTTATGTGATGCATACAAGATTGCACACTGATTTGCCAGGGTTCATTGGGGAGGGTAACAGGAGAGCTGATGCTTTCACTGCCCCTGCCGCGATGGCCCCATTGCCCAATATCTTTGAACAGGCAAAGCTCAGCCACCAACTTTTCCATCAAAACGCCCCTGGCCTTGTTTGCTGGTTCCATGCCACCCAGGAACAGGCCAAGGCAATCGTGGCCACGTGTCCATCCTGCACCCAGAACGCATTACCAACCTTAAGTGCTGGGGTCAACACCAGGGGACTTAAGAGCTGTGAGGTGCGGCAGATGGATGTAATTCACTCCCCAGAATCTGGCCGTGCAAAATATATCCATGTGTCAGTGGACACCTTCTCTGGAGCAGTCTTCGCCTCCGCCCACACAGGGGAGAAGTCCATGGATTCAATTAAACACCTTGTCCAGGCTTTCTCTTTCACAGGGATCCTGAGGGAGCTCAAAACCGATAATGGCCCAGCGTATCGCTCCAAGGAATTCTGCAGCTTCCTGCAGTAATGGGGAGTAGAACACAAGATCGGCATCCCCCACTCCCCCACAGGTCAAGCTGTGGTGGAGAGGACCCACCAAGACATCAAGAGGGTCTTCCCATCAACAAGTATTAAAGACATAACCACCTTCAATCCGGCTGGCCAGAGCCTTGTTCACCATCAATTTTTTAAACTGCTCCTTTGAGGGTTTGAACCCCCTAGTCGTGCATCACTTTGGTGCAAGTCATCCGTTCAGTATCAAGGAGAAGCTGACGGTCATGGTCAGAAACCCTGAGACCGGAAAGGCAGAGGGGCCTCACGAACTGGTCACGTGGGGTCAGGGATACACTTTCATGTCCACCCGCACGGTACCAAAGTGGTTACCATCGAAATGGGTGAGGCCCTACATCCTGAAAGTCTCGGGGTCTCAAAATAAGAAAACACCACAGGTCACGCAGGCAGCATGGAGGCAGAAGCGGAAGGAGGACATCATGTGGGAAGAGCTCCCTTTTCACTTCACCACCCTGAGCCCTTTTAATGCATTTATTTTTAGTCTTTTTCAGTTTTATATGGAACCTGTCCAAGTCCGAACCCCATCTCTGAGGAGCTAGCACCTCGTCCTCGGAGCCTGCCTGCTGATCAGCCTGTGCTTCCCGACCAGCGGATGGCTTGTCCCACAGCCCAAGGCAAACGTGTGGGCAACCCTTGCAAGAGCCATGGGACAAGACCATATATGTCTCTCGGCCATGTCAGCAGACAGCCCCCTCACAACCTGCCTTGTGGGGATCCTTTTTGGACCAGAAGAGTTCCCTTCTAAGCTCCTGGAGATCACGGAGCAAATCAATAGAGAAGGTGCCTCCAAGGGCCAGTCCATGTCCTGGCAGTCCCCACCTGAACCTTTTGTTGAAATTAAGGTTAACCTTCCCATTAAGAACCCATTTATTTTATGGAGAAAATATGTATCTACCCTTTCCCCTTTAAGTTCACCCCTTACCGAGCTTGAGCTTTTAAGCGTTCTTCAAACGCTTCCTTTTGTGTGCAGTTTTTGTTTACCCCCCCTAAAGGCCAGGAGAGGTTCTTTCAGTTCGTGTATCAAACTAAGGATGTTTACACTGCCGGAACATGGTACGATTGAATCGCATATGTGAAGATGGCAACCGCCCATGATGCAGACCCCCTGGCCCTTCCTAAGGGTGTGTTTTTAATTTGCGGGGACAGGGCATGGGCAGGCATCCCCCCTTGTCTTATAGGAGGCCCTTGCACTTTCGGCCAGTTGGGCCTCTTCTCACCCAACAAAACTACTCTGATGGATTGGCAGAGGAAAAATTTGACACAATTGGCGATTAAAAAGAGACTTACCAGCGCTCGATGCCAACTGTGATTCTGAGATTATTCATTGGTCTACAGCAAAAGGAGTAGCAATCACAGTCTTTTTACTGTGGGTATCAATCACTAAGGCTCTAGGTGAATTGGCACACCTAGAGTGCTGGGGGGTGAAGCAAGCGAATGTGACCTCCAATGCCTTGGCCAACCTCTTATCAGATGAGGAAATAACAAGGCAGGCCACACTGCAGAACCACAGATTATCTGCTGCTCCTCCACGGACATCGGTGTGAGGAGTTTGAGGGGCTCTGCGGCTTCAGTCTATCATCTAAGGCCGAGAACGTATATGACGCCATCCAGAAGATCAGAGATATGGTTGGAAGCATCAAAAAAGAGACAAATGACTGGCTGGGTGGGCTGTTTTCCAACTGGGGAATATCAGACTGGGCGGGATCGATTTTAAAAACGGTTCTGTTGATTTTGTTTATTCTCATGTTGGTCCTAATATCTTTTGGTATTATTAAAAGAATGCTCTTTAAGTTAATCTCAAGCGCCACTCACTCCCCCACTGCCAACCGAGTTGTGGTACCATCGGCACCGGATATGGAGGAGGGCATGGAGCTGAAGGGAGACTCAGAGGAAGATAAGAACCCAGATGAAGAAGAACATCAAAGAGGGTGGCCTACTCAGCAGGAATGGTTCACCGAACTGTATCCAAACTCTGAGTATCTTCCTCCCCCATTCCAGTTCTCCTTCTCTTAAAAAACAAAGAAGGGGCAGATGTGGTGGTGCGAGAATTGGTTTTGTTATGTTCTTAAATATTTTATGTAAGCAGTTTTGTATTTTTATAAGAAGTTACTTGTAATGGTTCGTTCCATGTAACCCCTGTTTTCCCCAATGCTTTTTCCCCTGTGCCAGTTATGTAACCCTGCTGTTATCTGTCAGTTACCTTACCCTGCACCTGTTCATGTCAATCTCCTCTCTCTCCCCTTGGGCGCCCTGTCTATCACTTCGGGGCCCTTCCCTGGGTTCTGGAAAGCTCCAGGGAGGGTGTTGAGTGATAGGCTGGTGCCTGGGAAATACCCTACTCCCTGCCTGTGACTGGTTCCCCAGTTTCATGGTTACTCCCCCGGTTCCACCCCAAGTTATGTTGATTGGTTGTCGCTTTGTTACCACCCCTTGGTCCTCCCCCATTGATAAGCGCATGTTCAAGCTCTGTTCAGGGCTCTCTGGAGCAGCAGCGATCAGGCTCAGAGCTCCTGGCAGCTCTTCCCTACAATAAAGCCTTTTACCCTGCTTTGAGAGTTCTCCTTCTTACTGTCACCATGGTCGTCAAGAACATCTTGTCCTACGCTGGGTGTGGGGAACCAAGTACCCGCGGTGAGGAAATCTGAGCTAGCCCGTGGGCCAGCGCTTCCAGGTACACACAGGACACCACAACAAGAAGACACAACCCAAATGGGATCACAGGGGGGATTGCATAGGGGAGAGACAGTGTTGTCACGGTACCTCTCGAGGCATTGTCTCATGCTCACCCAGGCTAGCTCAGGCACCACGGCGAGCTGAAGGTATGGCCAGCAGGTAGCACCATTTGAGCCGATCCCTGTGGGTTCTTGGTTCCCTGAACCTCATTGGCAGGCACTGTTTGTATGCTACAATAGCGGCAGAGAAGTGAAGGAAGGACTCTCTAGAGTAGTCACAAGGATTTTATTGGAGTGTCTGGGGTGACCTCTGCACCTCCTGAGAGCTGCTCAGACAGAGCACTCCAGGCTGCTTAACAGCACCTTTTATTTGGGGGTGGAACAAAGGGAGGAGGTAGGGAGTCAGCAAATCAGGGATCCCTAGGAAGGAGTCACACATGTGAGCGACATTTCTATAAACCAAACATAGATGATGGGGAGAGACCTCCTTTTGATCTGAACTATCACTCTACGCCCTTGGTAGAACTTTCTAGCTCCAGGGGAAGGCCCCGAGATGACAGGCGGACTCCAGAGGAGGGGGAGTGGGGGATTGACAGTTAACTGTCAGAAGGGGAATTCCAGGGAGGAACTATGATGGGAAACAAACGGCTACATAGAATGAACCTTTTGACAATAAAGCAAATATCACAACTAAATAAAACTTGCACCACAACACAGTGTCATATCCATACTTAGAGTATCTCTCTATGGCTGATTTAATGCCTAAAGAGAGGATGTCAGCTTCTTAATGCCTGCTTCAGATGAAATTTCTATGTTTAGAATTTTTATTTTTCTTTCTTTACTTTGCCTTTTTCAGCTTAGGTAGTCTCAGTGGGTGTCGCAGTGCCCGCAACGCTAGATTAGTGCAGCCACAGGCTACCTTAGCCTTGCACTGCGGCTAGCGCGCATGGAGTCGGGGTGGCAGGCTGGACAAGCCACCTCCTCCCTATGGGGTCTTGATTCCCCCACTCCAGCTACGGGGCCTGATGGAAGTCACAACTGCAGAGGCAGAAGAAGAGTGGGCACTCTCTGATGAAGTAGTAGGATGGTTTATTAGAGGAGAGTCCAGCAAGGAGCTCTGCCTCGGACAGCCTCAGCTCAGAGAGAGCCCCGAACAGGTCTGTGCACTAGCTTAAAAATGGGGGAGGATTAAGGGGTGGCGACAACAGGTCAGCCAGTCGGGGTACAAGGGGGTGTAACAGTGGGTGTAAACCTTTAGACAGGGATCCAATCAGAAACCAGGGGAGGGGGATTTCCCAGGCTCCCTCCAATCACTCGACGCCCTCCCTGGATCTTTCCAGAAAGCAGGGAAGGGCCCCGAAGTGACTGGCAGGGCGCCCAAGGGGAGAGAGAGGGGATTGACAATGCTGGGTGAGGGGAAGGGATGATTGACATATAACGGATGGTTACTAACAGGGAAGTACCATAACATAGAACAGGGAGTACACTGGAATGAACCATTACAAAACTTAATACAAATATATAAAACAAATAAAATAAAGCCTGTACCACCACAAGTGGGCTGTGTGCCCCATGTAGAACCCCATATACTGCAGTAGACACAGTCTTAAGTATTGAGATGTTCATTATTTTATGACTTACGGCTTTAGGTTATTTTAAGGCAGGTTATTTGTTACAACAGCTGCCAGATGATAACATAAAGCAACTCATAGCATGGATACATGCAGTAGGAAAAAGTCATTATCATCTTCACTAATCGGTATCTGTGGATAAAAGCCTATTTCTTACATGATTTTGAAATAGTTTTGTAGGAATATAAAGTGCATTTTACAGAATGAAGACTTCCATTATTCATCCTTCAAAATCAAAGTACTTCTAGAACTGCACAGCATTCCAAACAGCATCAATTAGTGACACGGCCACAGCTTTTGAAGAGCCTCTTCAGCTAGCCTGAGCTGCTGCACAAACTGTGCCAAGATAGGGGCTGCTGCAAGCAGCCTGACCTGTGGTTCAGGTGGCAGTGCAGAGCAGGAAGATTGCAACCGCTGTTTGCTGGGAGGCCGATGATACAGAGTGTCAAAGAGCGGCAATGAGAAAGGAAGGAGGGACTCAGGTATGCTTTATACAGGGAAAGGTTTATTCCCCAATGGGGATCAGGGAAAAGAGCCCCGAACAATGGGATACATGAGGTTTTACCTGGGGGAGGTACAAGGGGTGGACACTGGACATTAACCAATCAGGAGGAACCACAGGAGGGTCCAGCCGGCAACTCACAGGTAAGTAACTCAATTACGGTACGGGGGGGAGGGCATATATCCATACAGCTGGTGGTCTGCCGAGCACAACAGAACTTTCTAGAAGGAGGGGAAGGGTTCAGGGAGAATTAGCAGCCAGGTGGGTGTTACTTCGAGAAGGGTCTGGAACAAGGGGTCTGGATATAGGTAAGATTGGCAGGGTGAGATTAGGCAGGGTTTAGAGTTGGGAGGGCACCTAGTGGAGGGAAGAGGACACTTGGGAGGCACCAAGCAAATGGGGAAATATTTAACAATCAAGGAACCTAAACTAATTATTTAACACACTACCACAATTCTCCCTTTTAATTTCAATAAATGAGAGGCGATGTTGCAATGATGGAACCCTTCCCTCACACCGTGAACCCAGCACCGTCCCACCAAGTGTCACAGGTGGCCACTGCTGCTCTTACAGGGGAGGAGAATGCCTTTTGGAGAATGTTCAACAATATTCTTTTGAGCACCATGAACAATTAAACGATCAAAAGAATGACAAGAACAATTAATATAACATCCTTAACCACTGAGGCCCACCACCCTGACAGTCCCAAGGTTCCTAAATAGGTCTCTCAGCCAGCCTTCTGCTTGTGGAGGGAGGTTGCTGACAGTCCTTCTAACTTCCAAGATGGAGACATTAATGTCATCCTCCAGCCACCCCTCTGTTTCCTGCTTCATGCTATCCAACATTCTTTTCATTCCAGCAAGAGAAGCGTTGGCTTTGGCCACTTTGGCTTCTAGACAATAGGTTAAAACAACACATCCCCTCAAATTCATCACACTCGTGGCCATATGCTAATAAAAGAAAATCGATGGCCACCCTGTTCTGAAAGTTTGCTTTCCTGGTTGTTTGCTCTTTCTCTTGGAGTTCACTAAGGGGAGTTGAAGTAAGGTTCACCTGCATTGTTATCCAACATTCTAGGTACCCAGTTCACCTAGTGACTTGGTTGGGTGCCACAGCGCAAGGCAGGAAGATGGAAACAACAATCCATTTGGTTTTAGACCAGTGGTAAATTTTAGTATCACAGTGTTTATCAAAATTTTTTGCACCCCTTTTCCAAATCTTGATTTATCCGAATTTGAATTTAACGTCTGGTTGGGCAAAGCCGGGGACAACCATCCTAGGGTTCATGGACCTCCCACAAGGTGAGAGAGGATGCCAGCCCATGCTCAATCTCCGCAAATCAAAAACACTTATTTTCAAGGGAGATTTCAAGGGGGAAGGGGATTCATCACCCGTGGAGGGCATGGTGACTTTGACCATGGACTGACACCCGTTAGCTGCTGTAAATTCCCTTTTTGTCTGTTTGACATGTTCAAACTGATTCCCATGGTGGTAATACTGGTGGGGCTTAAAATCAAAATGAACACAAAAGGAGGCATGGGAAGACCCTATGATTTCAAATGCCTGTGGCTCTTTTTCTGCCAGAGACAACATTTCAACCCACTCCCGCCATAGAGCTAAAGGGTTAGTGACTAGGAGTGGGGTTTTATACATGATGCGGAATCAGATAATGGTGTGGTGGGAAACTTTTTCCTTGTTTACCACTCTTTGGAAACTGATTAGATTTTTAGGGAATTCTGCAGGCTTAAATAGGATCCCCACCAGGCAAGTGGACAGAGGTCATCAGCAGCAGCCAAAGACAGGCAAAGGTGGTCTTGCCACAGTGCATGAACAAGGGTGATGCGCATGTTCTTGTTCCCACACCTCTGTGGACTGGCCAAGGAAGAGGAGGAGCAGAAAGTGCAACAACTCCATCATGGAGTCAGAGATGGTGGTCTTCAGTACTGGGAAAAAGGAAACACCACAATTAAGGGGACAAAAAACTTCTGAAGAGAGGGGAGATGTCGCAGTGTCCCAAGCGCTGGGAAAGCGCAGCCTCAGGCTAGCTCATCCCACACTGCGGCAAGCGTGCGGAGAGGTCGGGGTGGCAGGCAGGGCGAGCCACCTCCTTCCTCTGGGGACTTGGCGCCCCCTCCTTCCAGCGACGGGAATCTTGTTAGCAATCACGACTACAGCGGCAGATGAAGAGACAACTCTCTCAAACAGGGTCAAGAGTGGTTTACTGTGGGGCACAAGCACGGAGCTCTGCCTTCTCTGACTGCTGCCCTGAGACAGCACCGGGAGCTGCTGTGCAACAGTTTTTAAACCGGGGTGGGTGTAGGGGTGGTGACAACCGGCCAACCAATTGGGGCAAGCATGGGTGTAACCAGGGGTGGTAACATCAAAATCAGGAACCAATCACAAGGGGGTAGTAGGGGATTTCCCAGGCACCAGCCTATCACTTGACACCCTCCCTGGAGCTTTCCAGAAGCCAGGGAAGGGCCCCAAAGTGATAGACAGGGCGCCCGAGAGGAGAGAGAGGGGATTGACAGGGGTAGGTACAGGGGGAAGGGATGATTGACATTTAACAATAGGTTACAACCTAAGGAACCATTTTACAAGACCAGAGTACAGATTGGTATAACAAAACAAACAACTTTGCACACCACCACAGGGAGACAACTGGGAGCTGACAGGGTTCTGTTCAGGGGGAAATGGGCTTTTTCTTTATGTTGGTGTCAGTTTGATGCAACTGTCACTCCTTCGGAGGTGCTTAACACAACAGGTGTCACACAGAGGATATTGTTTCTGGCTTTAGATCATACATAAGGCTTTATCAGTCTTTTGGGAACCCACTTAGGCTTGGGGGGGTTGGGGGGGGGGTGGAGGTTGTGGATATGCAGGTGTATCCATGCCCACAGGTAATCAGGTCAAACGGGCCCTCTCCCTCTACTCTTTTAGCTTCCAGGTCCTTCACCAGGACTCCAGGTTTCTTGGCTAGCTCTAACTTGATGTTCTAGTTGAAGTGACGGACTACCGGAAGGTTCATGTTTTCAAAGGAGCAGTTGATAAAGTTGATGGTGCAGAGCGCTTTACTTAGCCACATATAGGGTGAGGAGAGTTGGGAGTCGTTCTGCTGGTGCTCCAGGACCTGCTTGAGGGTATGATGGGTTCTTTTTATTTCTGCCTGGCCAGTGAGGGAGTATGGGATGCCTCATCAATGTTCGATTCCCCATAACTGGGGGAAATTGCTGAATGCCTTGGAGGTGTATACTGGCCCATTATCAGTTTTTATCAACATGGGGACCCCCAACATGGAGAAGACCTGCAACAGATATTTGCATGCATCCATGGTCTTTTCCCCTTCATGGGCCAAGGCATAACATAAACAGCTCCAGAGAAGGTGTCAGTCAAGACATGGACATACTTCAGCCTCCCAAACTGGGGAATATGAGCAATGCCCATCTGCCACATCTCAAAACTCCCAAGCCCCCTGGGGTTTACCCCAGATCCCAGAGATGGCATGCTGGACTGTTGGCATTTGGGGCATGTGACCTCTGTTTTGTGACAAGAATCCAAACGACACTGTCAAAAAAGGAGGCAACCATCCCTTCAGTCACAAGTGTCCAAAAAGGTTTTCAAACCACTCTTGTGATTTTTCTGTCTTCAGTTCACAAACTGCATCCTGGATAGCCTGGATGCAGGTGTGGCTACTCTTGCCATGCGATGATAGGTTGTAGCAGTAGAGTCCCTCAAATTCCTTGCAGCCATGTCCATGGGCTAATAGAAGATAGTCTGTTGCGGCTCTGTTTTGTAAAGTGGCCTGTCTGGTCGTGTCTTCATCTTTAAGGAGACTCCTGGGAGAGGGTGGTCTCTTCCATCTCCATTTCCAGGCGGTGGTTCTTTGGGTCACTAGTGAACCTGTGCTTTGCTCATTAAGATTTCAGTAATTTTCTGAAGAAGAGGGGTCAGCTGGCCTGAGATAAGGCTTTATATTTTTGGCTGGGACCCACTGAGGGCCTGAGGGGGTGGACACACAAGCATACCCTCTCCTCCAGGTAATCAACTGGAAAGGACCTGTTACTTGGTGTGTTTCCGGGTCCTTGATCAAGGACAGGCACAGGCAGCTTCTCAGTGAGCCTAGCTTGTGTTGAATTGGAGAAGTGCCTGATGATGGGGGGGATCTGGTTCTTGGCTAGAACAATGTAAGAAATTAATAACATAGAGGGCCTTACAGAGCTTCTCAATGGGAAGTAATGTCTCTGTATCTCCCCACTGTTGCTGAAGGACTTTGGTAAGGGTCTGATGGGTCCTTTCTACAATTCATTGGCCCGTTGGAGGGTCGGGTATGCCAGTATTATGTTGAATTCCCCAATCTTGGAAAAATGCCATGAGCTGTTTAGAAACATAGACTGGCCCATTGTCAGTTTTGATTTTCTGTGGCACTCCCACCGAAGCAAAGGCTAGTAAAAAGTGTCTTTTAATAAAATGAATGCAAAAATTGCCCCAGAGAATGTGTCTACAGAAACATAGACGTACTTTAGTCTTCTGAAAGATATGTGTGGGACATCAGTCTGCCGCAGCTTGCATCTGTGAAGACCATGTGGATTGATTCCCTTGTCGAGGAATGGCACTTGGTAGGAATGGCATTGTGGACATGACCCAACTACAGCCTTTGCCTGCTCCTGTGTGAGGTGGAACATTCTCATGAGGGCAGGTACATTCTGGTGATAAAACTGATGAGAGAGCTTGGCCTATTGGAGTGTGTCTGCTAAATTTGGAACTTGCACTGTCAAGCATCTGCTCTCTTGTTACCCTGCACGATAGCACCAGGGAGCTCAGTGTGTGACCTCACATACATAATATGGAAGGGTTGCTTCCTGTGGGAGATAAGAAATACTAGCTTAAAAAGCAATTTGTACAGATTTTGATTGGAGACCTCTTTTAAAAAAGCATGTTCTGTCCTAATAGCTACTTTGGCAATATACGCTGAATTGATTACTAGATTGAAAGGTTGATCTTCGAAATTTTCAAAGGCTCTGATGATGGCCAGTAATTCTGCAATTTGTGGAGAACCCTCCACCACACGGATGTCAGACTCCCTCTTCTGAGTCCTTGTGTCCTTCCAAGTCATAACTGACTTGTGAGAGGGCCTAGAACCATCTCTAGAAATTGTCACAGCCTTAAGAGAGATTTTGCATTCGATAAATTTAGGGACCAAATTGAATGTGGTTTTAAATAATTTGTGACCTGGATAATGAATTGAGATTTTGGAAGGGTAGCTATTGAAGGCAATTGGAGTCATTCATTATTTTGAAGTAAAAACTCCAATTTGTCAGCTGCCCCCACTGGCATATAAATGCATGTGAAATCACACCCTGCAAGAGAGTGGAGGCATGTCCTACCTTTCCAAATGAGAGTTGCCATAAGTTCTTGGGTAGTTGTCACTGTCTTGGGTTGTGCATGCAGGAAAGTCCATTCCAGGATTAAATGAGGATATCTGAGCTTGTCATCCCACTGAAAAATGAATCTCTGAAAGTGAGGAGCTTTGCCTAGGATGCCAGAATAAAATGCAGAGCAGGCTCAAACCTGTACACTTGACACAATGACAAGCATCGTGGATATAGGAGATGTCTGCATGGGTTTCTGGGGTGAGGGTCCTCGGGGAACTTGGTGCATCACTCCCTTGTGGGAGGCTGAAGAGGGGGACCAAGTCTTCAGAGGAAATCCTGAGGAGGGGGCGAAACCAGCTGATGGACCCGCAAAGCCTGCTGCAGCTCAGGGAGAGTCTTGGGATTGTCCCGGATGGAGATTTCCTGCGCTGTCACTGATTGTTTGTGGACATGAAGACCAAGGACTGGTGAGTTGCACCTTGTCTAGGTGAATTTCAAAACCAGCTTCTTCAATGGTGGAAATAGTGTCCTTTAATCAACAGTCCAGTTTGTGAGAGTCTTTTGCACAGAGAAGCAGATCATCCATGTAGTGCAAAATAACAGTCTGGGAATCATGCACAGGTCGGTAAGGATTTTTGCGACCTACCGTTGGCATACGGTAGGAGAGTTTTTCGTGCCCTGAGGGAGCACGAGCCAATGGTAACGTTGGAGGGGAACCTGGCAATTGAGAGATGGCGCTGAAAAAGTGAAGCAAGGGGCATCGTGAGGGTGTATTAAATCTGATCTGTGAATCCAGCCTTCTCTGTGGGCTCCAAAGAGAGGGAAATGGAGCAAAATCATGTTGGGCACCAGTTGACACAGCCCACAGCTCTTTTAAGAACCCTTTCTGCTCCCCCAGACAGCTGCACAAGCGGTGCCAAAATAGGGAGCTGCCGCCAAGCCCTCTGTGGTTCGGGTAGCAGTGCAGAGCAGGGGGCTGCAACTGCTTTTTGCTGTGAGGCCAGATGATATGTTGTGTCGAGGAGCTACAGTGGAGAAGGAAGGAGGGACTCTTGTATGCTGTACCCAAGAACAGTTTATTCCCAGATGGGACACCAGGGACAAGAGTCACAGAACGAAGGGACACAAGGGGTTTTTACTGGGGGATGAGCAGGGGGTGGATACCAAACATCAACCAATAAGGGGGAGGAAGATAAGGCGGGGGGTACAATATGTAAACCAGTGAAAGGGCATGAGGGGAGGGGATAGTCTAAACTAGCCACTAGGGCCTTGAAGACTGAGATACTGATAGGGAACAAGCCAGAAGAGCAGGAGAGTTGGGGAAGGATTGACAATCCTGTAGGAGGAGGGAAGGGCAGGTCTAGGGTAGAGAGAAAACTCAGTGGGTGTTACTACAGGAAGGATCTGGAACAACGGCAGGTGTGGCAGTGCAGAATTTGTTTTGTTAAAGTTTAATGTAATTTTGCATTGAGTGGTATAATAGTTTGTTCTATGTACCCCCATTTCCCCCAATGGTTCAACCCTCATGTCTGTTATATAATTTTCAACTAGTTGTCAATCACCCTTGCCCCCGACCTGATATTGTCAATACCCTCTCTCTCCCCTTGGGTACCCTTTCACTCTGGGGCCCTTCCCTGGATTCTGGAAAGCTCCAGGGAGGACTTCGAGTAATAGGCTGGTGCCCAGGAAATCCCCTTTTCCCCATTTGTGGTTGGTTCTCATGTTAAGATTTAACTCCTCCAGTTACACCCTACGAGATCCCAATTGGTTAATCTGTGGTTACCACCCCTTCGTCCTCCCCTGTTTAAAAGTTCCTGCACAACAGTTGTTCGGGGCTCTCCTGAGCAGCAGTGGTCAGGTGCGGAGCTTCCGTTTGGTCTCCCCCTCAATAAACCCTTGATAAACACTGCTCAGAGAGTCACTCTTCTGTTTGCCACTGTTGTTGTACTTGCCATCTGGTCCATCGCTGGTGTGGGGAACCAAGACCCCACAGGGAGGAGGTCGCCTGTCCAACACACGACCCTGGCCTCGAGCGCATGACCTGTGGTGAAGGGAACTGAGCTAGCCCGTGGCCAGCGCCATCTAGGTATGCTGTGGACACTGTGACCCCATGGCACGGACTAGGGCAATTCAAGAGCATGAAGAAATAGTCTTTGGGCATCGTGCTACCCCGGGTTGAAGCAGCTCCTATGGGAAGTGTGCTCCCAGGGGAGAAGAGGGCAGCTCCAGAGCACCCATGGAGTACTCTTCAGGCAACCATTAGGCGATTCCAGGCTTCCTTAGGTCACAGGAGGGGGTGAGTATTGCCCACCAGCAGTGCTCACTGTTGGTGGGGTTTCCCCAGGGAGGGAGACCCAATTTTGGGAGGAGTTCTCTATTGAGGATTCTGGCTACACAGCCCAAGGGAGTTGGGGTTTGCCTCACTCTCCTGTCAGGGACTCTCCTCTAGACCCCACTTTTGTTCTCTTCCATTATTAACCTTTCCGTTGGACGCGAAGTGAGTTAACGCAGCAGCTTTTGGAGAATTTTTTGCTAGCCACCAATTTTGCTTTTTGCAGCTCCTTGGATGTGTGGGAGGGGTCCCCCACCCGGTTTTCATGAGTTCAGCATGTTTCAAATTTTAATTTGCCTGGAATCTAGCCGAGAGCGACATTTAAAATCTGGGAGAGATGGGTATGCAACTCTCCGTTGCTCAGAAGAGCTTGTGTTATAGTTTGTTTTCAGTTGTTCAAACCACCCAGTTGAAAGTCTTGAAAGGCGATTTAAAGCGGTTTGTCCACGGGCTTTTTTTGCACATCCCCTGGGAACATCTACAGTGCCAAATTTTGGTGCACTGTAGAGAAGAAAATGATACAATTGGCTGGCTCGGGGGACAAGAATGCCACAAAATTCTTCCATCTGGCAGCACAGCTTTGTTCTGCGATAAAATCACAAAAGGAAGAGCAAAAAGGGCCGAGTTGTGGGCAACCGTCCCCCAGTTCTCCTATCCCCTCTCCCAAACAAACCCCTTTGTCCCCAGAAGGGCATTTTAAAGGGAGTGGCAGGGACTCAACCTGCCAGCTCAGGCTCTCCCAAAATGCCTGGATTCCCCCACCTGGGTAGTCCTGGCCAGACTGCTCGGGACTTCTCGGGCAGCCCTGGCCAGGTGGCTCGAGAGTCTTCCCTGTCCCTAAAATCCCAAGTTAGCAAACCCAAAGTCCGCTTTAGTTTAGAAGGGGAAATGGAATTGCAAAATGGCTTTCCTCTCCCAGACCCACAAAATGGCAACAATGCCCCCATCCCTTCTTCTTCCCTCAATCCTTTTCTTCCAGCTCCACCCACCCCCCAACCCCTTCCTACCCCTTGCTCTGCCCTTCCCTTATGATGTCACCCCTTTCTCTCCACCTTCTCCTAAGACCCCTTCCAAATCCCCTCCCACCCACCCTGCCCATCAAACCACCCTCATGATGTTGTCATCCTTTTCTCAGACCACACCCACTCCTGGAAGGCGGGCTTCCTGGAGTTCCGGTTGCCATGCCTCCCCTTCCCACAATGTGGGACCAGAAGAAGGGGAGCTGGGACCGGAACAGACAGGGCTGGAACAGACAGTGCCGCCGCACCCCTCCTGCATCCCATCCCTTGCCCCTGTGCTATAAAAAAATTCCCATGGAGGGCACAATATACATGCAATATACCACCCCTTCCTACAGTCAACAGTCCCAGACCTGTTCAAGGCCCACAAGGATTACAGCCAGGACAGCCCCTACTTTAGGTGTCTGCTCTGGGCCGATCTGAGCGGTGCCTCTGTAGTCCCTGCAGATTTGAAGCAGCTGTTTTCATGCCTCGTGAACTCCACAGAGTTCAAACTCTGGTAGGTGGCATGGAAGCAGCTGCTCAAAGACATCCTGCCAGGGCTCCTTAACAACCCCGACACCATGGCTGAGGAGTTGTGAAACCCCCTCACCCTTGACCATCTGTACGGTGAGGGGCAGTGAGCTTCACCCACCGACCAGGACACCGCAATCCCATCCCAAGCCCTCCATGCAATCAAAGAAGCAGCGTTAACGGCATTTTCCACCATGCAGCCCCATGGCCCAGTAACCCCCTACTCAAAGATAATGCAAGGACCTAATGAATTATTTGTCAGTTTTGTAGAGCGGCTCACCCGAGCGATTGAAAGTCAAGTCAAGGACAAGACGGCAAGGGAGGGAATTCTAAGGGAAATGTCATTTTCTAGTGCTAATGACATCTCTCACATAGCACTTTTAAGCCTTTCCTTAGACCCTCCACCCACTCTTCAGGACATGCTCAGGGTGTGCCAGCTCAAAGTCCCCTTTATGACATCTTCAGTAGGACAAAGGTCCAAACATCCTGCCACTGTGACCATGGACGTTGCTCCTCTGACAACGTCGTCATATAGGAGAGGGCCTCTAAACACCAGCGGCCAAAAATGTTTCCTTTGTGGCAAGATAGGACACTGGTCGTCACAATATTTTTTAAAGGAATAATTTGACGATTTTAAAAACAAAAAAGGGGGAGGAGAGGAAGAGGGACTAATGGACCCCAAGTGCCATCAAAAAAAATGAAGGGGGAGCGCAGGTCTACCCTGCATACTGATAAAAATAGAGTGGACCGGGCAAAAGGGGGAGGAGATGGGAGTGAAAACAAAGCCAATGATATGCCACCTTACCCCACACAAGGGGATGAAACAAAACATGTCGGACACAACATACACCTCTGACCATGACCTTTCAAAACCGATTTTGACTACAGATTCCGTTTATAAACCTTTTAGGTTGCGGCTGTCCAGTGGTTTGCACCTCAGAGACGGTGATTGGACGTTTATATCAGTGGACCCAGCTGAGCAGGATACTTGGCCGAGGATCCATGGTGAGTTCATTGTTGTTGGGGACTGCAAATATACGCCACAGGAGATCGAGGTACTTCCGGGACCATTTGTCAACAACCCCTAAAGCCTCGTTCTCTGGGTGCGCTGCATTCACCCACCTACCTACCTTCCAAAAAGCCAAATAATTGCCCATATAATACCTACCTGGGGACCAACGGCCAGCAAGAACATCCCAATTGCCTGCCCCCTGCAGACGATCATGGAAGAAAGGCCCCAGGTGGCCTGCGAATTTAGTGTGGGTGGATAGGCCTTGAACATCACAGGCCTCTTAGACACAGGGGCAGATGTGACGATCGTGCCGTCACATTGGGCCTTGCAGATTGTGGCAGGACACGTCCAAGGTGAAGGGGACTTGCAATTGGCACTTCAATCTAAAAGCGTGGTACAAATTAAGGGGCCGAAAGGGCAATTGGCAAGTATCTGCCCTTTCGTTTTAGACTATAAGGAGCCTTTGTTGGGGAGAGACCTGATGGCCCAGTGGGGGGTCAAAATTGACATCCCAGACCCCTCACAGGATTTTTGGGTGGCGGCCACTGAGAAGCACCCTACCCACAAACTGAATTGGAAGACAGATTCACCAGTGTGGGTAGAGCAGTGGCCGCTTTCAAAACAAAAATTAAAGGCGCTTGAGGACCTCGTGGAGGAGCAATTGGCCAAAGGCCACATAGTAGAAACTAACAGCCCTTGAACTTCCCTGGTCTTTGTCATTCAGAAGCTGGAGAAAGACAAGTGGCGGCTCCTCCAGGACCTCCAACAAATTAACAACGTTATAGAAAATATGGGATCTCTCCAGCCTGGGTTGCCTTCCCCAACCATGCTACCCCAAAATTGGAAATCGGCAGTTATAGACATTAAAGATTGCTTTTTTCAAATTCCCCTGCGCCCAGATGATACCCCATGTTTTGTGTTCTCGGTTCCCACCATCAACCGAGAGGCCCCAAGGAAATGCTATCACTGGCAGGTGTTGCCACAAGGAATGAAGAACAGCTCTGTCATCTGCCAGTGGTATGTGGCTTCCTTGTTGTCCCTGGTCTGCGCAGCCGCGGAAAAAGCCAACATCCACCATTACATGGATGATGTGCTTGTGTGTGCCCCCAATGATGATGTTCTGTCCCATGTGCTTGACCTGACAATTGATGCATTGATTGCTGCAGGGTTCGAGCTGCAAGTTCAGCGGATGCCACCTTGGAAGTACTTCAGGCTAGAGATCGGCAAGCGGACCATTGTTCCTCAAAAATTGGCTATTAAGGTAAAAATTAGCACCCTCGCAGATGTCCACCAGCTGTGTGGGGCTTTGAACTGGGTGAGGCCCTGGCTGGGTCTTACCACCGAAGACCTGGCCCCCCTTTTCGATTTATTGAAAGGGGGAGAAGAGCTAAGTTCTTCTAGGGTACTTACCCCAGAGGCGAGGAAAGCATTAGAAAAGGTACAAGAATGCATGTCCACCAGGCAGGCTCATCGATGCGACCCGAGCCTGCCTTTCAAATTCATTATAATGGGAAAGCTGCCGCACCTCCATGGGGTGATTTTCCAATGGCAGGAGAACATCAAAAAGGTCCAGGGCGGGGGAGATCTGCTCTTAACCATAGAGTGGGTCTTCCTTAGCCACCAGAGGTCCAAAAGGATGATACAGCCACAAGAGTTGGTGGCTGAGCTGATCTGGAAAGCGAGACTCCAGATCAGAGAGTTGCCAGATGCGATTTTGAATACATTCATATACCAGTTGGATTAAGATCAGACCAAATTACCAAGGCAATGTTGGAACATCTGCTTCAAGAAAATGGAGCATTACAATTTGCACTTAACTCCTTTACAGGTCAAATTTCTATTCATCGGCCTGCCCACAATGTTTTTAATCAGGATGCTAAATTTACACTTACATTAAAAAGTGTTCAGAGCAGAAAGCCTCTAGAGGCCCTGACAGTTTTTACAGACATGTTTGGAAGGTCCCACGAGTTGGTTCTGACTGGGAGGGACCCTCAGATTCAGCAGTGGGAGACAGATGTTTCTGAGGTGGAAGGGTCACCTCAAGTTGCTGAGTTGGTCGCTGTTCGTCTGGGCTTTTGAAAGGTTCTCCGAACCATTTAATTTAGTGACTGACTCTGCCTGTGTGTCGGGGGTGGTGTCCAAGGCAGAGCAGGCAGTCCTGCAAGAGGTTTCGAACACTGCACTTTTTGAGTTGCTCTCGAAGTTAGTCAAGCTTGTCTCCCACCGAGAGCAGCCCTTCTATGTTATGCATACAAGATCGCATACTGATTTGCCAGGGTTCATTGCTGAGGGAAACAGAAGAGCTGATGCTCTTGCTGCCCCTGCAGTGATGGCTCCTTTGCCAAATGTTTTCAAGCAAGCCAAACTCAGCCACCAGCTGTTCCATCAGGACGCGCCTGGCCTTGTTTGCCGGTTCCACCTAACCCGGGAACAGGCCAAGGTGATTGTGGCTGTGTGTCCTTCCTGCAACCAACATGCACACCCCACTTTGAGTGTGGCAGTTAACCCCAGAGGCTTGAAGAGCTGTGAGGTGTGGCAGACAGATGTCACACATTTCCCAGAATTTGGCCGACTAAAATATGTACACGTATACGTGGACAGCTTTACACGTGCAGTTTTCGCCTCCGCCCACACAGGGGAGAAATCCTTGGATGTGATTAAACATCTCATCCAGGCCTTCTCCTTCACGGGCATCCCGAAGGAGCTCAAAACCGATAATGGCCTGGCTTACAAGTCCAGGGAGTTCTGCAACTTCCTGCAGCAACGGGGAGTGGAACACAAGATCAGCATCCCCCACTCCCCAACAGGTCAAGCCGTGGTGGAAAGGGCCCACCGGAACATCAAAAGGGTCCTTAGCCAGCAACAGCAAGTGCTAAAAACAGAACCACCATTGATCCAATTGGCCAGGGCTTTGTTCACTTTAAATTTCCTAAATTGTACATTCGAGGTGTTGAACCCGCCAATCATCCACCACTTTGGGGCAAACCACCAGTTTTCGATCAAGGAGAGACCAGCGGTCATGGTCAGGGACCCTGGGACCAGAGGGACAGAGAGACCTCACAAATTGGTCACATGAGGGGTCGTGGATACACTTGCATGTCCACCCCCATGGGCCTAAAATGGTTACCATCTAAGTGGGTAAGGCCCTATGTCCCAAAAGTCTCAGGGAAGAAGAACAACCCTCTAGAGCAGGTAGTCCAAGCAGCGTGGAGGCGGAGGCGCAAAGAGGATGGCCTCTGGGAAGAGCTCTCCTTTCAGCAGAACCCATCAGCCCAAATCTGATTTGTTTATTTTAGTCTATTTCAGTTATGATGAGTCCTGTCCAGTTCCGAACCCCGACATCGAGGAGACTCCATCTGCTCCTCAAGCTGTGCCTGCTCACCAGTCTGGTTGCTCCAACCACCAGATGGCTCGTGCCCCAGCCCAAGGCGAACGTGTGGGCAACCCTTGCGAGGGTGATGGGGCAAGATCACATTTGCCTTTCAGCCACATCGGCAGACAATCCACTCACAACCTGCCTTGTGGGGATCCTGTTCGGACCCAAGGAGTTTTCCATCCAAGCTCCTGGGAATAACCAAGCAAGTCAACCACGAAGGTATCTCCAAGGGTCAGTCCATGTCCTGGCAGTTCCCCCCAAGTCTTTTGTTGAAATTAATGTTAACCTCTCTGTTAAGAATCCGTTCATCCTTTGGAGGAGATACGTATCCACCCTTTCTCCTTTAAGCTGAGTACCCAACGAACTTGAACTTGTAGGTTCCTCCAACACTTCTTTTTGTGTACCCCCCCTAGGGGCCAGGAGAGGTTCTTCCAGTTTGTATATCAGACCAAAGATATGTATACAGCCGGAACCTGGTGCCATTGAATCGCCCATGTGAAGATGGCCACCACGCACAACGCGGACACCCTGGCCCTCCCTAAAGGGGTGTTTTTGATTTGTGGGGACAGGGCATGGGCAGGCATACCCACTTTTGGGGACTGGTACAGGAACATCAGCAACCACAGGGACATCAGCCACATGTCTGGGGACAGGATGGTCTTTAAAGGAACAGAGACATAATGAATATTGCGTAAAGACTGACACGACCGCAGCTTGTCAGAGAGCCCTTTCTGCTGGCCCAGGCTGCTGCACAAACCGTGCCAAGATAGGGGCTGCCCCCAAGCCGTCTGTGGGTTGGGTAGCAGTGCAGAGCAGGAAGACTGCAACTGCTCTCTACCGAGGGGCCAGTTCATACAGTGTGTCTAGGAGCAGCGGCAAGGAAAGGAGGAGAGGCTCTTGTGAGGTTCACCCAAGAATGGATTTATTCCCGGATGGGACAACAGTTGGGAGCAACAGTTCCCAAACAATGGGAAACACAAGGTTTTAACTGAGGGATGGGCAAGGGGTGGATACCAGGCATCAACCAATCATGGAGAAACACAGGAGGGGCTCAGCCAGGGACTGACAGTCTGGTAACTAATCAGGACGCAGAGAAGGAGGGTTTAGCCAATGGCATACTGAGTATAATAGAACCTTCCAGAAGGAGGGGAAGGACTCTAAGGGACAAACAGGAGGGCATGTCTGAAGGAAGGATCTGGAACAAGGGGCTTGGACTTAGGCAGGATTGGCATACAGTTGGGCAGGGTTTGGAGTTGGAGAACATTGATGGGGGGAAATCTTGGAAGGTACCAGACAAACGGGGATACAGAACAGTCCACTTTTAACATAAAGAACCTAAATTAAAGAATCATCACACTACCACAAATGACATCTTATGATTCTGAAAAAACACTGAGGAGCCAAATAATGGAGTCATCTGGGGGACTGGGTTTCTCTGTTTCCTGGCGTCAGCGTCTCCTTAGGGATGCCACAGTCACATCATTAATTTTAATTTCTGGCTGTTGAGACCTTTTCAGGATGTAGGGCTTAACCCGCCTTTGAGGGACCTGTGGAAGGGGCTGACAGCTGGTGTGTGAGCCATGAAGAGTTAATTGATAAGATCTGTGTGTACCCCTGAAAAGAATTTCTACCAGAGCCATTGACATGGACACCAAGAAGAAGAAATAGGTAAGCAGAAGACACCTGCAGCTAGAAAAGTATTTTTAGAAAAGTTTTGTGAATGGTAGCTGAAAACAGTGGTGGAGATGCTCTGTGCCAATGAACACCTTATTGATTTATTGTAACCAGTGAATAAGTATAAATTATGTTGAGGAATGTAAAAAAGGCAGCATGCTGCCATAATATGTGAGAGCCACAGAGAACCCCAAAGGGAACTGTGCCATCCTCTGGAGGGAATGTGACCTATGAAGCAGTGAGGCTTCCCATAGGGAGTCTCCCTGGGACACATGCTCTTCAATTAGGGGGAGCACATGGTGGTAAAAACCCATGAGCCCTTGCCAGTATGCAGATTCCTTAACCCTCATTGGTTCTTTCTGTACTTCCTAGTTTCCCTGTTCTCCCATTGGTCCATTTTGGATCCTTCCCCTGATTGGTTGTTTCCCAATTCTTTAACCCTAATTGGCCTGAGTGGCAAACTCCACCCCCCTAGTTCCCTATATAACTAGGGTGGTTGGGACCTGCGGGGTTCTTTGGTTGTTGGTTCCAGAGAATAAAGAAGGCTCCAGAGAATCTTCTGACTCCTGCCTCTTCTTTCCTGCGCTGTCTGAAGAGAGCTGCCCTGGAAGAAGCAGCCCAGCTGAGCTGACCCACCAGCTCTGCCTCCACAGGCATTGACAGCCTTTGGGCTGGGTTTCCCCGGCAACCTTCACAAAAGAGCAATCACTTAGGTGTGCCTGTGCCTCTGGAGCAGAGAGCGGCTTTGTAAAGGTGACTTGCTGCAGAAGGTCGTGGCATCCCGAAGAGCCTCAGCAGCTGGCCTTCAGTGGTCAGTGGCTGTGGCAATAATAAATAGAAGCCTTCTAAATTTTCACTTCATCCCTCTATGTGTTATGACTGCCTAGGCCATTCATTGCTTTTAATAGTAGAAATATCAGCTTCAGTATCAAAAAGCCCTTTAAATTTTTACCATCCGTAGTGCAAGTTGGCTGAGCTGCTCTAATAGAGCTTGTCTAGAAAATCTGTGGTTGACCTATGCCTCCAAAATTATTTGTGCCAAGTTCACCCTTGCCATTAGGGGTTTTGTTGGAGAAGGGACTGAGTTGTGCTATGCATTGTCCTGCTTATATAAAGCAGGGTGGCATAGGAGTCCATAACATAATTTGTATCTCACCCTCATAATCTGAATCAATAACTTCAGGCAGTACAAAGAGTCCCAATTTAGTGGCAGAGGAACGCCCTATTAACAAGGCATGAGCGTTGTTACCAAGGGGTTCCCACACTCCAGTAGGAACTAAATGTACTGGAGATGTCATAACAGTTATTGATTCTCTGGAGGCAAGGTCCAGCCCCGGACCTGTGGTTGCAGACTTGTGGTTGCAGACAGGAGCTTGCTTGCCAAATATTTTGTCTTACATTTCTTTGATTTTCTGGAGTGCGTAGACCCGTCCCCCGTCAGAAGTTTCCCGGCTGAGTGACGTTTCCTTTCCCAGGATACCAGGTGTGGCAATCAGCAACCCAATGCCTCTCTCTCCCACAATGGGGACAATCTCTAAGGTAGTATTTTTATTTTGTCCCTTTGTAGAGGGCAATCCCTTTTAGAATGATCTAGTGAGTCATATTTAAAACACCCTCCCACCACTGTGTCTGAGACCCAGAGGTGTGCTACTTAAGCTATTGCCAGAGAGTTGGAATTATAACCAGCAATACCCACGTTCTAGACATGCTCTAACCATGTCTGCTTTATCACATGTGGGTTCTGAGCAGTGAGCAGTGGCCTTTTGGAATCTTCATTCGCATTTGGGAATGCAAGCTGCTGCAGCAGTATAGCTCTGGCCTCATCAATATCAACTTGTCAAGAGAGCGCAGCTTGCAGCCTGTCAAGAAATTGCACGAATGATTCTGCTGGACCCTGCAAAATCTTAGCAAAAGACATGTTAGAGACAGTACTCATTCTGGAAGTTGCCGCAGGGCCTGCAGGGCTAGGCAAGTGATAGTATCATATACAACACACAGGTAGCCTGCGTGCACTGTAGGGATTGCCACCTCTCCGGAAAAGCACCCTCTCCGGTCAGCTGTGCAATGGTGGTTGGTGGAATTCTATCCTGCTGCACTTTCTCCTGCATTGTATACAGTTCTCAGTAATCAGTTAGCCAGACTGCAAACTGCGTTGCTGTTAGAAGCATTTTCAATACACTTTTCCAGTCTTTGGGCGTGAGGACATATGCAGTGCTGATGGACTCTAGGTAGCTTAGGATATGCCGCTTTCTTTTACTTAGTGCTCTCAGTTTTTTAATTACTTTATAGTCCAGCTCTGGGTATGCTGGCTGTTGGTTCGACATATATATTACTGGGCAGGCTGTAACAACTGCCAGGTCACCCTCCTCCATGGTGGCCTCCCTCCATTTTTGCCATTGCTGGACTACTGTGCTATCATTTTGTGCAGAGAGAGGAACCGCCACCTGTTCGCAATATGGGAACTCCATTCTGAGGGGGCTGACCGCACAAGGATTTTTATCTGGGTAAGGGAGCTCCACGGGACTTGAGTTAATCTCAGTGTCAGGTAACTTCATGGGGAATTCCTTGAAATATGGGTTGAGCTCAGGGTTATATAAGGGCTCTGGTGACACTGAAGGTTCAGGGGAGTCAGCTTCCAAAGCCACACAGTGGCCTGTATTCACATGATTTCCTTTAATTGCCACCATTACTGTCCCACATGTAAAGAGGTGGCTGCAAGCTTCAGCATTACCCTCCCCAGAGATATTAAAAAGTCTTTGACCCACCGCTTACCAAGCTTCCAACAGAGGAGTCCACTAAGGGAAGAATCTCTATCATGATTAGACACCCAGTCCAGCAGGCTGTTCAGCTTTACATAACCATACTAATAGATTGCTGATGTAGGAGCTGCCATATCTGGCCCAGGCTCCTGCTTTGTTCCAAAGATATTCCTCCTCCCATATTGCTCTCACTAGTCCTCTCATCCTCCAGGTGAGGTGCGTGCACTTTCAATTCTTTGAGTTCTTTTCTTGAACTCTTCCTGGATCCTGTCCCCAGATCCTGTTCCTGGAATCCTCTCGGCCGGTTCCTTGACTCAGTGAGAGTTGCTACCAGAGCAGTCTGCACACCCTGCACCACCTTAAAGGTCCTGATTTGGGCCACCCATTGTAGAATGGGGAGCAAAGCCACAAAGACCCCCTTATGCATCTGAAAGAGATCAGTTTGCCCTGGGGCAAAACCAACCAATGGTACCTTTGCAAGGGCGCCTGGCGGTTCAGTGAGGGAAGAGAAAATGCAAATCATGGAGCATCATGGGGATGGAGTGGTATGTTAAAAAAAGCAATCATTAATATCAATGATTGATAATTTCCAATTTCAGGTGAGCATGACTGGGGAGGGCATTCCTGGTTGGAGAGAGCCAAAATCTTCAATAACTTCATTATTGAAGAATTGGAGCAATGTCCATCTCTCTTTCGCCGTTTTTTGGTGGGTGGTGTTTTTTTGGTTTTTTTTTGTTTTTGGTTTGGTTTGGGTTTTTTTGTAATTATTAAAACTGGGGTGTTCCAGGGGCTATTAGATGGGACGATGTGCCCCTTGGACAATTGCTTCTTGACCAGGGATTCTAGAGCCCACAACTTTTCTTCTGGGAGGGGACACTGATGGATGATGTTGTTTCCGGCTGAGTCGAGGGGTGTTACAGGTGCACTGCTCAGTGGCCCCTACTAGAAATCCCTGCTGCAGATGGACAATTGGGCTCCCCATTGTGCCTGAACCTCTCTGCCCCATAAGGTGATGGGGGCTGTTACTACAAAGGGTCTTACTGTTGCCATTTCCCCCCCTATGACAATGTTCCTTTTCGACCTGTAGGATGTTGCAACTCCACCAATTCCCAAAATGAGCCCAGCCACTGGCTCAAGCTCCTAATCTGCTGGCCACTCAGAGCAGGCAATGATGGTGACGCTGACATCCAGTGTCCAGCATTCTGAACCACCTGATCTTCTCGCCTTTTGAAAACAGATCACATTTTACAATTGGTTTGTTTGTGCCTATTATTTGGACCCACATGACTGTTGGGTTGGCAGAAACTTTCAGTGGGTAGCTAGCAGAAATTAAAAATGCTTGCACAACTTATGTCCCTACAGGGAGGAAATAAGGTGGTATGAGGCACATAACAGATGAAAATTTCCTCCCCTGGTTCAACAGTCACCACCTCAAGAATCACAAAGGTATTAGATTTATGGATTGGGTCACCTATTATTAAAACATCCCAAGAGCCATTCAAAGGTGTGTGCTTTCCTGTTGGTATTTTGAATATAGAGTCATTATCAAAGTTGATGGATAAATCTGTTACCAATTCACAGTGGGTTTCCCCCCTAATCTTGGAGTATGGCAAATCCTTTTTGTCTCCAGTGGAACTTCTGAAGAGGGGACTCACAGGCTGTGAAGAATCTTGTTCTCTGGCTCCTCTGAGGTGGTGGGAAGGGGTGAATGGGATGGCATTTGATTTCTTGTGATAGCATGAGGCCAACCCACACTCTGCTCAGAGTTGCCTGACCGCCAACACCTATTTGGGTTGGCACGCAACCACTGATGGTTCTGTGTACTGTCTGTGAGTGGGAGTTTTTCTGGACAGTCTTTTAAATAGTGTGCATGATTCCCACAATTAAAGCAGTATTGATTCTCTTTAGATGTCATGACTGCGAAAGCACCTGACACTCCCTCTGCAATTGTCTTGGCTTTGAAAGAGTGTTGTCTGCCAAGAAAGCTAGAGCCTCCCTTGGAATGGAGAATGTAAACCCCGTTCCCTCCAAATTATTATAATTTTGCAATTAGGGGCTTTCAGGCAAAAATATGGGAATAGGAGTAACCGTTCTTTACTAGGAATATTAAAAAAAAAAAAAAAAAAAAAAGCAAGGAAGCAAACAATAATCCTGGAAAAACCCTGACAGAGTCTGGGATATGACCTGCCACCCCATTGGTCAGGTTGTTGGAAGCAGTACAAATAAGTCCTCCTGGAGTAACAGATGTGGTTCTGTGGAGTAGAGACAGTCCTGTAGAAAGTCCAGTCGTGACGAGATGGGTCTGGTCTTCTTCCAGGCATCCAGTGGAAGAAATGGATATCTTGTGTCTTTCAGTTCCAGTTTTTACCTAGCTAGGAACAGCTGGCTCCTCCGGTACTGGGTGGAGCATCTCCCAATGGGATGATGGAATGTGTCATGTCATTGGTGGGCCCTAATGGCCCATTATCAGAAGATGTCCCCCTGGAGGATGGAGGGGTGGTGAAAGAGATAAGAAACACTGCCCCACCTGGTTTTAGTGGCTGGGCCATTATCAGGAGGCATCCGCCCCTCTCCCCCCTGGAGTTTCAAGAGAAGGATAAAACATCTCCCAAAAACCAGTTTTTAACAGATGAAATAGAATACACATTTTTAGGTTACATAATCCAAGACAGCAATGCCTTTAGCTACCACCTGAGCCACACTATTTTCTGTAGAGGTGTGTTTTACACATGTCTCTATCATTTGATCGGTCATTGGCTCAGGATCAAGGGGTAAGGCTCTTAGAATAGCTTTAGTTTCTGCACTAGCATTGGCTGTGGTCTATTTTGTGAGAATTTCTTTTTGAGCCTCTTTACTTTCTATTTGTTTTTCTAGTGCTATCTTAAGACAGTCAATAAACTTCATAAAAGATTTGCTGAGCCCTTGTTTTACATTGGTAGAGGATTGGGTTGGCATTGAATCATCTGGTATGAGGAAGAGGGAGGTCTTGGCTGCTATGGAAATGTCTAAAAGAATGGTTTCAGATATGGTAGGTGGTCTGTGGAAAGCACCTTTTCCTGCTAGTTGCTCCTGTTAGTAATGTTTGGCCAGTTCGGGTCATTAGTATACTTGTTTGACAAGGTGGAAAGATGTCTCTTTCAGTTCCTCTCCCACAAAATATATTTGGCTGGGGAGAGGAGGCACCTAGTAATATTTTTGATATCATGTGGTGTTACAGCTCATGAGGAGAAAGTGGATCCCAACAGATTTTTGAAGTAATGAGATCCCTGCCCACACTCTTGAACAGCTTTACAGGGCACTTTAAGCTCCTTGTAAGGCATTAGCTCCCACGTAGCTTTTGTCCTTTCTCATCTGCTCCACTTATATGTGACTGGGAAAACAGAAATTTTATTTCATGCTTCCCAATCTCCTTTGTGTGTGGCCTCCCTGTGGGTTTGGATCCAGTGATCATCATGCTCAGAATCCGAGGTAGATGAATCACTGCTTTCCTCCTCTGAAGGGGAGGGAGGGCGTTTGATGACAGAACTGGATTTTTTTGGTCAAGCCAAAAGGATGGTGGTTGGGGCCAAGATGGTCTCCTTCCACCTGCTGTCATCACTTCTTCTGGTTCCAATGGCATGGGAACTGGAAGCAGTCTGACCCTCAGGGGTTGGACCAACAGCTGAAGGGGTGGAGCAGGGAACAGGGTCTGGACCAGGAGGGCTGTAACAGGGGGTTGGACCCATGACAGAGGAGCCGTTCCCAATGGCAGGAGCATTCCTGGTGACAGGGCAGGGGCCGGCCAAGGTTACACTCGATGCATTGAGTGCAGGGAAAGGGGAGCAGTCAGGTGTGATGACAGATGCTTGCATGGTGGGAGGAGTGGGAACAGGTGGAGAGGAAGTGCAAAGGTGGCCATTTTGTTGGACAAGGGTGGGAAAACTTGGATTTGTAGGAGACAAAATGGTGGGGCCAACCACATTGCCGGCACAATTTTGTGGGCAAATAACTTGAGAAACACAACTTGTCAGAGGAGGTGAAATTTGGTATGTAGGGATTGGAGAAGGGTTGAGGGGAAGGTCCAGTGTAGCAGAGCCCTTGCCACCCTGGTAGGGGTAGGGATTGAGAGGCATCTAGGAGTTGGTAGCAGCCCAGAAAACACCTGCTTACCCACTCTCTGGCAGGGAATAGGGTTTAGGAACACGGGGTGAGGGAAGAGGGGAAGGGGTTTTTAACACAGTCCCATAAACATTCCCAGAACAATCCCCAGAATTTTTCCCAAACCAATTCCCGCTTTTTCAAAAGCTTTAATAACCAACTGAAACAACAGAAATAACTTGGCAACGGAAAGTTCCCCATTTAACTGTATGATATTCAACTGTTTGCCCACGTTGTCCCAAAATAAATCAGAATGCACTGAGTCAGAAGTGGCATTCAGGAAAAACTTGAAAATCCAGTGAATAAAATGTTTTAAATTCCCCCTACTAAATTTATATCTCCCCAAAACAATGACATTTTGGGGAGACAACTTGGAAATAAACGTCTCATTCAGATAGGGTGAGTGACGGTCTGCTTATCTTATTCCCCACATGATTTCTGTTCCCTGCCCAGCAATAAAGTGAGGACACAAATAAAAATACCCTAAAAGGGAAACTGTAGCTAAAAATGCAGCAAACTTACAATCTTTCTTCACTAGATAACATTGGGTCAAAAGAAGATTGCTGGAGGGTGGTCACCCAAGCCGATTGGTCCTCGTCTGATGGTCTCAAGGGATCCCAATCAGCACCCCCCAGGTAGTACATGCTAGAACGCAAGTGGTTCCCCTTGGGGAAGCGGCTACCCAACAGCAACTTTGAGTCCAACGGCCAGAGCCATCTGGAGACACTTCTCAAGGGGAAACTGAGGTGTTTGCCACACATTGGGTGCTACTTGTTGCAGTCTGGTCCAATGTTAGAGGTGTCGTGACCTTCCTCATCAGAAGCATTTTTAAAAAGGCACCCTGTGTGACACAGGCACTTAGTGTACACCTTAGTGCACAGGTACTCTCAGATGCTTAGTGTTTCACTCTTTTGTGAGGCTGCCTGCGCAGCAGATCCACACTTGCCTCTTTGGGTGACGCAGGAATAAGGCAGCGAGGCAGGATCTTCTAGCCTTCTAAAGTCTTCTTTATTCCAGGAAATCCAAAGGGGAAGAACCAAATAACTCTGGGGGACAGGGAGCCCTAGGGTCCCTAGGAGGTTAGCTAGGAGGCGAGGTTTTACAACTTGGCCGATGGGGAAGGGAATTGGGAAAGAGACCAGTCAGGGAGAGGATCCAAAAAGAACCAATCAACAGGGGTAAAAACCAGGAACTGGGGAACTAATCAATAAGAAGTAACAAATTAACATAACATTGCAAAGGCTCATGGTTTTGGCACATTTTGGTCACCATGAGCTCAAGAGATGTCTCCCAGGTAGGCTCCCCAGGGGGAGATCACCACAATGTGAATCAGCCTAAAGGTTGCACACTGTGCATGGGAGAGCAACATCCTTTCTAGATGGCTTAAGGGTCACCACACATTCCATGTGGGCTGTTTCAGCCCCGTGCATGCAATTTTCCCAAAGCCCTGTTTTTTATGTGCAGAAAATCCACCTAATGTTAATCGCTACTCTGTGAGATAACTTAGGGCTAAATGAAAAATATTTATTGTGAAAATAATTGGAAAGAGTTTGGACAAGGACAAGAATTTGATTGCCTGGAGGAAATACTAGGCTGTCATTTTGAAAGGTGTAGAGCTATTTAGATGTCAATGTGATAACTAAGTGACAATTGAACATTTGCAGTAAGACCGCTCATTGTTTGCACACTTACAATATCCAGCTGGTGAAAAACATACGCTTTTATAAGAAAATTTCTGGAGCCAGCTATAGTGTTCAAGAGATCGTGCAAAGGGGAGACTGGTGAATAGATATGGCTCAGTATGATAACAGAGCACTGGATATAGAACACAAGTATTGCAAAATAAAGCTAATGTATAAAAATATTAATGCAGTTTGATACTACAGAGGTGGTAAATTTGTTCGTGAAAGCTGTCATGAAGGTGGAATTTAAAGAAGTGGGGGAAATGGTGTGAGTGGCTTTAATGAAGTCCAAGCATGCAATATCCACAGTCTTTCCCTCATAAATTCAGTTGGTCACCCTGTCTTAGAGGGAGATCAAGCTGGTCAAGCAGGACCTGTCTTTCATAAACCCATCTGGCTAGGCCTGATCCCCTATTGTCCTGTATACATCGCGTGAAATCACACTCAGGATGACCTGCTCCATAATGTTGCCTGGCACTGGGGACAGACTGACCAGCCTGTTCTTCTCCAGATCTTCCTGCCCTTCTTGTGGGTGGATGTCACATTTGCCAAGAACCAGTCATCTGGGGCCTCCATGACTAACCAGGACTGGTGGTAAATCATGGGAAGAGCAAAGCTCTTCTTCCAGCTCTGTGAATATTCTCAGGTGGATCCCACCCAACATGATACACTTCTCTAGGTAGAAAAGCAAGTTATGGACTAGTTCCTTTAGGATTACAAGAGATTTATCCAGCTCCACGTCCCTGTCTACCAGTTCAGGGGACTGGGTACCCTAAGGACAATTGATCTTTCTGTTAAGGATTGAGGCAAAAAAAGGTATTAAGTATGGCATCCTTTGTGACAATGTTTCTCTTTCCATCCAAAAAATCACGGAGACTCTCCTCCATCTTCTTCTTGTTATCGGTTTATTTATTAAAACATTTTTGTTATCTTTTGTTACGCTGGCCAGATGGAGTTCCAGCTGGGCTTTCAGTTTCGTAATTGTCTTTCTGCATGACCTCATGACATTCTTGTACGCTTCCTAAGTTGTCTGCCCCTTCTTCCAAAGGTCATAAACAGTCTTTTTTATTTTCCCACCGAGTCCCTTCAAAAGCTTCCTATTCTACCAGGCTGGTGTTTTTCCCAGCTGGCAGCTAAGAACTGGAGAACATCTCACTGACACCTGTCACATTAGAATAGCAGATTACATATGTTGTAGTAAAGCATCTGGCACAATACAGGGTACCTCCATCGATGAACCTGTTCTAGGTCCCAAACCAAGGAGCCCGTACTGTTCATTGAGAAAGTCCTCTGCCCATGCCTACCAGACACCTCAAGCAGTCCAGATCATGAGCTAGTCTGGCAGGTCAATATTTCATGTATTTGAGCAAACAAACCCTGCTGCTGCTCAGCTTTCTGTTATAGATAATACTTTGTTTTCTCTACGTACCTGAAAAAACCATAAGAGGTTTTTTTCAATGACTGAGCAGATTGGATTTTAAGGGTTTTTTTAAAGTTGTTATAATATTACTTATTTTACCTTATTTCAACTCTTGCAGTTTGAGCACTTGACTGTAATAATTACCCAGGCAGAGAGCAAAAAGCACCTTGTCCTAGGTTACAATGTAAGATGTGCCCAAAGAATGTGTTCTATCACCATCTACATGAGCTGTTGAAGCTAGGTTGGGCAGTGTTTCCCGTGCCCCCTCCCTCCGGACTATCTTCTGTTGATGGCCCATCAATGCCCTGCTGCATGACTCATAGGTAACTCCCTCCGGGAGCTATCTCTGTTTAATGGGCAATCAAGGACCCATTGCAGGGCTCATAGAATGATATCAGCCCATTGTGAGATGCTCCGCCCAGGGGGAGGAGCCAAGCATTCCCACCTGGGTATAATCTGGGACAGCACAGGCCATCTTACCCACTGGATTCCCAGAGGACAAGAGCTACCAGACCTTTCTACGGGATCACTGCTTCAACAGGACCACTTCATCTGGACTGCTACCACCACCACAGGGTATCAGGTTGTATTCTGTCAGTGATCTTTTTTGCTATTGTACTATTGCGTTTGTTTTATCTTATTTTGCTTTTTGCTTTTTTTTTTTCCCTCTCCTATTAATTTTTTTTTTTTTTTTCTGACTTGGAGTCTCTTGCTGGTTTTGCTTTCGTGCCAACACAATGAATTAAATCTCTAATATTACATTGCCATACTATTGATGGCATGCATGAAGATGTAATGTGAAGGGCTGTGAGAAGAGCAGCACCACTAGATGTCACCATCTTTCCACCAAAAATCCATCAACGACCAGTCTGATGTGATTGACAAGTACCACTGGTTCCACCATCAACGCACTGAGGTGAAGTCTTAAATTCATGTTTTGCCAGCTCTGTTCCTTTGTAATCCAATAAAAATCTATGTGGTATCATTTATTTCTGGTGCACTGTGTTTAGATAAAATCCTAATTCTGAGGTGAAAACAGTGAAAACAGGATTTTGGTATTGAGGTTTGCTCAGATTCATGAATGTAAAAGGAAACATTGTTGGATAAGTTGACCCAGCAATGTTGCTGCAGTTCAACCCTGTTGACATTGGATTGTTGTAGAGTATGAAGTCAAGATCCTATTTCCAGCTCTTTTACTGATGTACTGAATGACTTTGGCAAGCCATTTCACCCTAGCTTTTCTGTTTGCGGTTTACTATAAACCCACCGTACTTTCCTCAGCACAGGAACTAAGCTTATTAATGTTGTTTGTTGGATCATCTTTATCTTAATTCAGTGACAGGTATTGCACAGAGTCTAAAAAAAAAAAGAGGTGTTTAGGTCAGCTGAGAAAAATACTGGAGGGAGATATTCATTCCCTAATCTAGCCTTACTTATTACCCAGATACTAAGCAGTGACTTAAACTTCCCTAGAGTCAGGGCTGGGGTTAGAGGACTTGTTGGATGTACTTAGTATGGGATATCTGAAGTCATCAGTTCCTGCTCCCTTTCATCCTACTCAATGAGTAACATCACCTTGCATTCAGGTTTAAGTTTTTAGTATCTTTTCTGATACAGATAGGAGCTGAATACTGTTTATCCCCTGGACAGGCCAGTCATCTTTTATCTGCTATGATTTGGGTTGGGGTTTCCTACTTGTTTTTTTCATCACTGTCTATTGTGGTCTGGCTGTCACGATCTCGGGGTCGAATCAGTGGCAATATAAAGGATGGGCATGACTGAAAAAGCAGAAGTACTTTAATATACAAAACCAATAAACTGGAGAAGGCAAACACTCTATAAGATCAACCTCAGAAGGCATCCCAGGGTAAGAACAGGGATATATAAAAGGTAAGTGTGGGGGTGGGTCTGAGGTTGAGGGTCCAGTCAGAAACTGGGATTTAGAATGTGCAAAACATGGCATCAAACATAGACTAATGGGGAAAGAGAACTGGGGAATATTCTGGAACTTTGTCCATGTAAGGTAGCTCTAACATATTAACTTCCCATCAGCCTTTGTACCCTTAACTTCTGCTCACTACAGCTTCAGTGTTAGCCTCTGTCTTGACTCCCAGGACCTCAAGTTGATGTCTTCATAGGAAGGACTCACCAACTATCCCAATCAGCTCTATTCCAACCACTGTCTTTCACAGAAATACAATTAAGTGGAACTTTATAAAAACATCTCATTGATAGGATCTTTCTTTTCTCATGGATAGATCTGCTTATTCGGGCCTTAAGGTCCAAATATTTATGAGGCATATTTATTTTCATCTTTAATAAGACAGTGGCAGAAGTGCAATCTTCCCTGCATTGAGATTTTTTTCTTACCTTATTCAATTAGGTGATTTTGTGCTTCAAAGACAAAAACACAAAAATAACTGGACAATATCCAGAATAGACAAGACCGCAGCTAAGACCAAATCAAGTATGTATATTCCAACCACTGAACCAACTAAATGTGTTCAACGTGCATCTCATAAACACTTATTTTTCCCCTGGAAATTCCTCCTCACATATGCGGTAATTCTCTCCCAGAGCTGAGCTCCTATATTGCCAGGTATGAGCAGGTAGGACCCCAAACATGAAAGGCTGCTTTAACTTTGCGATGGGAATACCATTTTATGGATTTGAGGGAAAAAAGGGGGTTTTGAATCAAGTGTCTTGTCCCATTACCACTGCAGTATGAATTACTAGAAAAACAAAAAGTGATTGATCAGCAAAAGTACAAAGGTTACTATAAAAAGACCATAAACTGTCAACCCTAATATGGATAGTGATTATATGTAATTACACATTTAAATGTTGAACAGCTTGACTGAGACACACTCATGTCTATCAGTATATGTTACCAATGAAAGGCTGTGCCAAACACTTTTCTTCATCCTGTCAGCACACTAGGTGACAACACAAAGTAGTAGTCTGCACGGTTCCCCAGAGGCTGCTCAGTTTGGAATGAGGAACAGGATGGAAGACAATTCACAGATTGCAGAAAAAACCAGCAATGAACCTGCACAGGATTTCACATACTTCAGTTTAAAATAAGCATCATGTGAATAAAATCACAACCCATAATGCATAATTTTCTTGCAGACAGATTTTAATGGTACATAATCTCAGATAAACAAAGAAATAATTTTATCTTCCAATATTAGATATGTCACATACTTGTAAAACCTTAAAAGGGATACTTTAAAAATAGAGTAACTCCATAGTTTTTTGTGATGAAGTTCACGAACATATCTGTATGATGTTTTAGATGAGGATGAAAGATTCAAATGTATATTTTATAAGATTTTTTTTCAAGTAATTATAAGCTTTAGAAGAGCTTTTATATCCATGGTAAAAGATGTTCAGTGGGCAACCCTAGGGCTAACCGTAGAAACATGAACGAATTCTGTTTTTAGCAGTTTTAAAGTTTACATATGATGTATTTTATGTAGTCATTTAAAGGAGAGTTCAGGTAAAGTAAATCTCATTGATTTATTTGCATCTACACCTCATCCAAGGATATCTGGTAAATAGAGTCAGTGAAGTCCAGAAGGTAATTTCTCTCTCTATGGAGCAGACACCTACATTTATTTTGTTGAGTAGGCTCTCACCTGTTCTCTGAAATGGGAAATTATCCATCCAGCCACCCTAGCAGACACACATGGTAGACCTCAGAGTTAAATCCCTCCCTGATCACTTACATACCGAGTACGATTTCTGCAGCTGACACATCAGGGTTGGTCAAAAGCTGGCTAAAGGTGTTTTAGTGGTGTGAGCAGACTCAAGCATACTGTGACATGAATGAAGCCTTTTTGCCAAGAGAGTAAGGCAGTAGTTTGCTTTCTGGAGAGAATGCCCTGGTCCCCTAAGTAATCTCCTCTGTATGCCTCTGCCCCTCTCATAGCCATGCCCGCAGCAGCTGGCTTCCTCTGGGGTTGTGATTTATGTAAAGGAAGAAGATGGGTCATTGTTGCTGCAGCAGTTGTGCAGCTTCAGGAAATTACCTTTATAGTGCTGAGTTACAGCCCAAACTACAATGTAAAGTCCGCATTTTCATTCAGAATATTCTGAATTAGATTTGGGAATTATTTTGGAATATATTTGGGAATTATTCAGGTTTCTGACAAGACTGTTTTCATTAATCAGATATCAACTAATAGAAAGCATTTAGATAAAATAGGTTTCAGCTATCAAAATTGAAGGGACAATTAAAAAATTTTGAAACATTGGCGTCACTGACAACACACTGTTTTTTATAGTTCTCCATAAGTATGTGAGACACAAACTTCTTGTATAACACTCGGTTTTCATCAAAATACCCCTACTTTCATACCAGTCCAGAATGAGAATGTTTCAACAAATCATATTTTCATGTTGGAAAATATACCTCATTTCCCATAAATTTAGAGCCTTTACTAGAATGACATCTGAAATATTCTGCTGTCTGATATACTTCCTGATGCCTTTACTGTACCTTTCTTTTTGTCCAGCATTTTGCAGTTCCCCTCAATAATTTTTCCAATTTTTTCCTTCTCAAATGTTAAATTAAACACTGAGTCTGATCTTTTTTCGCTCTCATGTTTCTTTCATAAAAGTAACTTTAAAAACTGTGCTGCTGTCACACATGGCCTGTTATATATCAACAAATTATATTTTTGTTTGATTCCAAAAGTAGAGTCAGCAGTTGGAACCAGACAATGTCCTTCATTTTTCTGTTTTTTATTTGACAGCATGGTGTACAGGGTAGAATATTTATAGCATTTATTGCTCTTTCACAGTAAAATATCTCCATTTCAAATTAACAGTTTGCTTTAGGGCTTTAAGCTAAAAAAATCATGTTCTTCTGTGATTACTTTAGCTATACTCTAGTTTTACTTTCTATTCTTCAGCACAGTCTATCTCTGTTCTCCAAGATATATCTTCTTTGGAATTTCCCAAAAATGCTTTTGAAAACTTGACTTCCTTTAGTTTACTTTTTGAGTGTCTATAAGTCCCACTGAAGCAGAGGGAAGTATAGCTGTACCTAGCCTGGGCTGCAAACCTTACTACTACAATCATATCTACATTTATCCTTGGATATAGATTTTTTTTTTTTTTTCCAGCAAAAAGTCAAAAGATAGTGTTAAAAAAAACAGTGCCTGGACTCACTTCTTACAGCTGAGAGGGCAGAATAATGATAGAACATATGCACTAAGATTTATAACATCAAAGGCTTTTTATTTCATAGATTCACAGAATAATTTGTGTTGGAAAAGATTTCTAAGATCAGCAAATCCAATCAAAAACCAAGCACTGCCAAGTCCACCTCTCAACCATGTCCCCAGATGCCAGACTTAAACATGTATTATATAGTTTCAGGAATAGTGATGCCACCACTTGCATGGGGAGCCTGTTCCAGTGCTTGACAATGCTTTAAGTAAAAACGTATTTTCGTAATATCCAATCTAAACTTCTCATGGTGCCCCTTGAGACTGTTTTCTCTTGTCCTTTGCCTTGCTATCTGGGAAAAGGTGCAGGCCTCCACCTGGATGCAGCTTCTTTTGAGACCTTTTTGCTTCAGAGAGTGATTAGGTCTCCCCTGAGCATCCTTTTCTCCAGGCTGAATAACCCCAGCTCCCGTGGGTAAAATTAATGTTACCCAACTTTGCAAACAACACTAGCCTATTTCTTGGCTACCACAACATTTTAACAAGACTCTTCTGCTTGTGCAGCCAACTCCCTCTTCTTTTCATTGCCTCTTCTTCATCTGAAGGAAGCCATATGAGGTGAAGCTGCGTGGCACATGGGGTGTGGTCTCTGAGCAGCAGTCTAGTGCCTCATCATCACCTGCCGTACTTGGTGCGTGGATTCAGAGTCCTTCTGACCCTGAGTCATGAGCTAGTGTGGTCTTCCGTGGGCCTCAATGTTTAGGGAATTCAAGTATTTAATATTCGTGTTAGTGTGCACATGCTTAGTTAGGCAGAACCTTAGATAATGGAGGCAGTTTACAGCATCAGGGTCTAATTCTGGCAAGGAACTTTGTTTTCTGTTCTTCCTCCCAAAGAGCTATATAAAGTCCCTCTTTAGGCCCAGATTCCAAAGCACTGGGGTCGATATCATCCCTGGAATTACACGGTTAAGCTTCCAAAAACACTTCTGCAAAGAAAACAGACCGTAAGCCAAACAGATGATTTTGATTAATAAGGATATGTTCCTAAAAGTAAAATAAAGTAATAGAGACTTAAAAAGTGCTACAGTCTTCTTAACTGCTAAAACAAAATGTGAAGTAAAGACACTTTCAAAGATAATACTAGCAAAAGGCTACAAATTACCTAACAGATTTATCAAAATAAAATAGCTTAAACAAAGAAATGTTGAGGGGCGGTACCCATAATTGTTTTGCCTTCACCATCTACATTTTTGGAGGTTGCATTCCATGAGACAGCCAAATCACCCCTAATTTAGAAGTAAGCATGAGATTAAACAAGCTTTCTGTGAAAGCCTGTTAGAAAAGTATCCTTCATTCCTTCTGTTCTGATCCCCTTTTGTTATCCCTGCTTCACTTTCTCAGAACGTTCCAGATGTCTGTCTGTGTGTGCAAGTTTTCATTATTATGAGCACTGCCATTTGTGAGGCACTAGCTTTTATGAATAAAGGAGTGAGAGTTTGTGTGCCAGCCCACCATCTCTTTCTCTGTAATAAAATTAGTTTAAAAAACATGGCACTTCAAAAACATCTAAATTAGGATTGTGTTTATATGGTCTTTCAGATTTTGAGTTGTTTTGCAGGGAGAATGGGAACAGAGTTCCATTTATTTGCAATTATTTAAATCTTACATTTCGAAGAACTGAAGGGCAATTTAAAAAAAAGACATAAAAATAACAAGAATAATGAGAAAATCTCAGGCTTTCACAATTCTTTCTCCTTAATTTCTTCCCTTGCTCCAGGATTTTTTTTTTTTTTTTTTTTTTTTTTGGATTAGCTTGTTTTTCTTTGTGTTTACCTTATATATGTACACAACCACATCAGTGCTGCCATGCCATAAGTCTCGCTGCTGCTGCCAGTCCCCTGTCCCAGCCCCAAACATGAACTTTCACAGTTTGCAGATAACAGCCTCTTTTTTCCTTTCCCCTCTTTCTTTCAATTCTCCTCAAGTTTTATGGGAAAAAGAAAAAGCCTTTAGTGCTTCTTTTTTTTTTTTTTTCCTTTTACTGGAAATTATTCTAATAACAGCTAATCAATTGAGCCTCTAGGGAAACTGTCACATTTCTTAGGGTTTTTTGTTTCTTATGTGGTGGTAGTTTTGAGACATCTGTTATTTAAAAGTCAGTTCAAGAGAGCTGTGGATTGGACATAAAAGTTCACAAAGTTAGGCACCAAGAAAATTGAGCTTCCGACTGAATATATGTGTGGGGAGTCACAGTTTGGGACTAGCACGACCCAGTTTGGCATCATTTACATGTTGGAGTACCACAACACTGACAAATGTGAAGACATCTTCTGTTACTGACCACAGAACTGGATGTATTGGAGACAGCTGCACAGGATGACATAAGCCAGCCTGTGTCCAAATACAGTCTGGCAGTGTCAGTCTGACACTGCACCTGGACTAACCTTCTCCACTGGATTACTGCCTTGGATGCCTCAGTACACTAACACATCTGGATCCCATCTGGATCCAGTTCCCTATTTCCCAGGAGTCTAGGCTAGCCACAGCTGTGTGGCCAGAGACCTCAAGTCTCTGCTAGATAAGACCTAGTTTTCCCTTGAGACTGAGGTACCAATGCATTTGTGAGGAGAAATATCCATACATGTGGGGAGAAAGAAAGATGGACAAGAGACTTTTTCACTTGGAGGAGTAAGTAAAAGGCATACAGGCCAGCAGGAAAAAGGAAGAGATAAACAAAGAGCAATGCATGATGGCCTCGGTAGCAGACAGGGATATGTCTGCGCACTCCTGATTCTCCTCATTGTCATTGAGAAAAGTACAAGCATAATATTTGAAATTAAGGTAAGTCCTTGACTGTCAAAAAGAAAATTAGCCATGACTTCTGCACACACACACACACATGCACAAATTGCCCCTCGCAAAATCTGCAGCCTATGTTTAATTTATTTGGTTTGGGGTTTGGGGTTTTTTGTTGTTGTTGTTTGCGTTTTGGGTTTTTTTTTGGGGGGGGGGTGGTTTTGGTTTTATTTTTGGGTTTTTTTGTTGGTTTTGTTTGGGGTTTTTTTTTTTGTTTGTGGGGTTTTGTTTGTTTTTATTTGGTTGGGTTTTGTTTTTGGTTTTGTTTGTTTGTTGCTTTGTTTTGTTTTGTTTCCAAGGGAACAGAACATATAGAGATTGAAAGCACATGTTGCTAAATTGATGCCCTGGAGAAATCTCAAGTGGCTTAATGTCATGCAGCCTAATTTAATTTGCATTAATAGTGCAGTTTGCCAAAAAAATATTGCTGGTAGTGTGAGGTTTGGTGTGTATGTGCTACTGCACAAAGTAAAGAGATACTGTATCAATATTTTAGTGCACTGCACCCACTGACTTGCAAAATATCAAGAGTTCAGATTTCCAGAATTATTTCTGTACCTAAATCGCAGTGGCACTTTGAGACAGGGTGTGTCTCTATATGGGGAGGTGTCTGTGCTTTGAATTATGTTAAAGAAGTGTAACAGACACTTTTAAAGTTTGTTAAAATTGTCTCGTCCTGCAGGTACACTGCGATTCCAGTTGTGTTTCCTATACTTCCAATGGTTTAAAAAATGAAAGTGTTGTTCTCTCTGCAACCAGAATGAAGTAAGAGCTTCCATTCCATACACAGCATGGTAACAGTGACATTGCCGCCAAAAGTTAGAGATTAATGGGAAAGCTATGTGTTAAAACTAGGATCAAATTAGGAGGAAAGCTGTTAGATCACACTTACGCTGTGATGGTGACAGGGGAACCTCTAGCCTTGGTGACGCACAAAAGCATCTGCACAGCTCAGAGGCTTTAAGGTTCCCAACAGCAACTTTCAGGAGTAAACAAAACTTGGGATATCTGGTGACTTCATCTTCAGAGTATGAGGACCAGAGTAAATATGAAATTTAAACAAATAGGAAAAAGTCAAGAAACAAATAGTATAGAATAAGTGATATCCATCAGGTAAAACAGGTAAAACAGGTAAAACAGGTAAAACAGAAAACCATATGGGCATTTATACTCGGGGAAAGATTAGGAAAAGAGAGGCCTGCTGCCTTGCAGAGGGTCAGATTTGTCAGTGAGAGTTAGGTAAAGGAGACTATAACCTTTGATACTTTTTGTACTAATTTTCACTAACAAATAATATTTTCACAATTAATAAACCAACAGAGAAGAATACGTAACTTTAAATGGGAACAGACCATCTTAAATACTTTCACATTATCAAGAACTGTGTAAATTTCATTAGTCGTTATCAAAGAGCCACCCAATATAACTTACCAGCCATTAACAATTATCTGTTAAAAGAAAAAAAAAAAAAAAAAGTGAGCATATGAAGAGAAGGGGAAATGGTTCTGGTCTTCAGAAGCTGAGAAAACACCATATGGAATTACAGGGTTTCTGCTTCAATTAAATTACCGGAACCACTGGACCACATAGCAAAGTTATTCATGGTCATCTGCAAAGGAAACCAAGAAAAGACTAACAATATATATGGATTTTTTGTTAGTAAAAACCTGGAATGTGACTCAAAAGAAAGTAGATGCTATACACTTGGACTTCATCTTTATCTCTTCAGAACCAGTGACTTAGATGATGATATATGCAAAACTACTATTCAATAGAGACAAGTCTGAAGCTCTGTGTCTAAATAGTAATAATCCATTACTTGAATAGGGGACAGGCAACAACAGACTAGGCAGTGAAAAAAAGAGCTGGAATAGAAAGGGATTAACAGATGCTCAGTCACCAGCAGTAGGCTCTTAAACGAAATGCGAACACCGTAATGTTAATGAAAGGAGGTATAGGTTATAAGACATCTCATATAACCCTTCAGGATTCATCATCGTTACAGAACAGTGTGCAGTTTCTAAAGTCCAGTACTAACATATTTTTGAGTGATGGAAGAATAGATTGCCTGTGGTGATGGTGGAGTTTCTGCCAGTCCTTAGAGAGCAGACAGGCTTCTGTCATTCTGTCATGAATGCCTATTCCTGTATAGCATGCTGAGAGGCGCAAAGGGAAGGGAGCTATAAAGGCCACATTCATGGCTCATAAATGTGTTTGGTAAAAGGACCATTGCTATTACAACAACAACAACAACAGCAAAAAGAGAGAGAGAAATAAAAATTGACCTGTGTAATTTAATACACTGCCCAAATGAAAGCCAGATATTGTGTGCTACGCTAACCAGTCTTTGCCAGTCTATGCCCAGCCTGTTGCTGATCTTGTGCAGGCTACTAGTGCAGAGGTTACTCAGGTGTTAATAAATCCTGTACTCCCTGACACAAGTGTCCTCATGCAGGAATGCATGCTAGGAAAGGAAAGAACCAAGTCTGCCCTGCTGTGGTCATGCTCAAGCAGTGCACACTGTGGTTGCTACATGCAAGGGGAGGTGGCAGCGATTTATGCACCTCTATTACCGTCTTCAGGCACACTGCAAGAAATTATTTCCCCCTTACGTTAAGCAAGCATATCTGTGGTTACAAAATATTTCTTCGCAGCTCCAATCTTAAATGTTAAAAGTTCTTTTGTATTCCATTCCTTAGTGTTTTTCTTGGGTATGAGTTTGTTGTCATGCTATTCCTGGGGAAATACATGCTGTCTTCTGTTCACTTGCGGGACATACAGATCCAAAATGGATCAAAGGCATGGGCACAAGGTTTTGATCACTTGAAAATAGAATGGAAATGTATCATCCTCTGTTCCTTCAAAGCAGCTTACAAGTAATTATGACATGCACATGCGTTGGAATTTTGCTGGCACAGGTCTCCATGAAAGCTCCATTAAAAAACAAAACCAGAATTCAGACTCTATAGTTTTTATTATATTGCTTCTCAGCTTCTGCTAGGCCTGCTTTATTGTATTCTATAAAAGTTCTTGAAGGCGTGGTACAAGTGAAAGGCCCAATCTATCCCTTGAAAACAGAGTTGGAAGCTGAGATTAATTCAGTTTACTGGGAAGTAGGCTAGGATTGGATGTCACAGCTTCAGCTAATTTAGATCTCTCAAGTTAAAGGCAGGCATCTGTTAAGAAACAAATAGAATTTATGGTCGTTGTTCACCTAATCTGCAGTTTTGACAATTTGGCAGATAGCCTGCTACTAGACCTTGATTTTTCAGATCACACTTGTGGCATTCTGTTTTGAAATAATTTATAAAGCTTACTTCCCCCAGAGAAAAATCTAGTGGCACAGTTATTGTGGTGTTGATGCATTTTTCAGTGTGTAATTGTGCCTCACATCAGTGCATCCAATTCACTCTTACTATTAATTTCTTTACATTATTAATAATTTCTATCGCCTAGAATGCCTTAGAACTCTAAACTCTTCAGTTGTTGTGAGCCCCAGAGGTGTTGGTGGTGTATTTTGTCATACTCAGCTCATTAGTTTGACTCTTCGACCCCAGTAGTGAAGATCTCTGATTTCAGCTTCAAAAACGTGTGCTTGTATATCCAGTAAATCTGTTGCATTTCAATTCAGAGGAGAAATATTACCACCAAGAGCTATGGTCAAGTTAGATACAGTTCTGAGACTCCTGTTAACTGTTTCCTGAGACTCCTGTTAACTGGGCACTGAACTTAAACTCATTGTCTTGGCTTTACAGAAAGCTACCTGTCTCCCATGACTAGTGAGGGAGTTCCGGGAGACTGCTTAATGTAGTTGGCTAAACTATGTGCCTCAAGGGGGATAGTATAAGTCCCTACAGCCTTCCTATTGAGAAGGCCTGAAGCTGGAGGAAGGGACCCGTTCATTTTTTTTCCACATAAATTTATGCATATATCCTTTTGGCATTGTAAATGAAATTAAGGCTGTTTTCCTTCTGTAAGTCACTGGCGGAGCTCAGAGAGTCAGACACTTAAATGAATTGTCTTTTGATTCATCCCATGCTGATTTAGACCCACACTATTACTTTCCTCTTCTGTTCTCTTCTCTTGCCATTTTCTTTGAATCCAAATTTTTTCTCAACTGCCAAAACATGCTCATATGAGGAGCACAAAGCATTGCTCTTATTAGGATCATCAACTTCCATTTCAGGAACTTAGTAACAACATTCCTTCTACCCCCTCACTATGCTCTCTATCCAAATAATTTCCATGGCAAGATTTTTCCAAGTTTTGTAAGATTCAGTCTCTCTTACAAGTTTGGTGGAAAGGACAGCAGTTTTTTGATAATATGCTGTGAGGTAGAGGTCAGAAAGATTGTACTAATAGTCCATTTTATAAAGGTTAAAATAACACATGACAAAATTTGGGCTAATGCTTATACCAAGGAGAAATTATCAAGGAGATTTTCTGTGTTCTGATCTGCTTTAACTTTCTTTACCTACACTTCCCTGTTCAAATTTGTCAACAATATTTTCTGCTCTATAAAGATATGTTGTTCTCATATTTTTTTCTCCTTCCTGCAATTTATTAATATGTTGCCATTCTGCATTACAGCCTTCCTGAAAAAGAATACTGCACGTTTTTTACATTGAAAAACATTTTGCATATTTTAGCTGACTTAGAAATAACAAATAATACTGAGGACTGTATGCAAGCTGATGTAAATGAGCGATAACACTCACAGATATTCTACATGAATAAATATGCTTAGATTTACCGCATACTCCAGAAATGAAAGAGAAGAAAGAAGTTATGTGGTACAAAAATATTTTAGGCATTTCTGTGTACTGTAAAATAACAGAGAAGTCAGCTCCCTCTCAGGACCACAGCATGTAGGTGGCAGATGGGTCAGTCTTCTTGTGTTTTAGCATAGGAGTTTTGTCCAACATTTTCTCTATGTCTTAAAAGTTTTTTGACCTTCCTGTGTAGTAATTACTTTTATTGCTGACTGGTGTATTTTCTATTTCCTATGTTCTCCAAAGAAATTCCTCTTGAGTTCCTTGCAGGCTTGACCTACTCTTTTACTTTAAACCATGCCCCTGAGTTCTTGTACACTTGGCAGAACCTCACATCTGCCATCTTATTTCCTTCTGAATTGTGTATACTTCAGCCAAAACAACTCATAGTTACCTTTCCCCAAAGAAATCGGACTTTACTTCTGCAGTTTCTCCTATAAACAAGATTGGAAGCCTGAGGAACAAGATTTGAAAGAAAAAAGAAAGGGACAAAGAAACAAAAATTAACAAACACAGCTTCATGGAAATTAATGTAGTGGATGATCAGGAGAGTAAAAAAAACCCAGCCGTCCATGTTTATCTTCCATAGTAGTAAAATCCATCTCTGAAAAATAATGCAGTAAGTAGGTGTCCATTGCATTCGAGAAAAAAAAAAAAAAAAAAAAAAAAAAAAAAAAAAAAAAAAAAAAAAAAAAAAAAAAAGTAGGCAGCCTAATAATTAAAAATAGGTGCAAACATTTCAGTCTGGAGGACTTATAGGCATAATTAACCATTAGTGCATATTTGGCTCCTCAGCTCCTAACCAGGCAGAGGACACTTATTTTCTGTGATACTAACAAGGTTATTGTCATACTATTGCATATCAAACTAGGGCAAAGCTTAGGACCATTTGGGTCTGAGCTGTTAAGGCATGCTGTTGATGTAATTCCACATACTTTCATTAAGCAATTAAAAGCAATATAATGAAGAAAAATCAACATAATTAAATATTTTAAGGTTCTGGCACTTGGTTTCATTTTACAGTAGGATTAAAAAAAAAAAAACCAAAAAAAACACCAAGTATCGTTTTGAAATGACCACACAATAGAAATACTTCACCAATAATAATTTTGTAAGCATATTTCACTAACTGCTTATAAATCTTAAATTCTAAATAAAGCAAACGCTAACTGTCCTAAGATAAAGGAGAATATCATAAACAAAGTAAGCTTGTTTCTCATTAGGGGACATATTTTGTTTTTCCCACTGTTAAAAATTGGATAAAATATTATAATCATTTACCTTGAGTTGACAGCACATTGTTCTGGAAAGTTTGCAAAGACATCTGCCAGACATTTCTTATTTATCCAGAGTCTCAGAATAACATTTTGAATGTTCTTCAAAACGTTTTAGTTTTCTTAACTTCTGTAATGTAAAACTTAGCTTCTGGAATCTAAAACCCTTTGGGGAGCTAATTTTTTAACTACATCTTGGTAAAATATGCATCCAGTCATCTCAAAATACTCTACTGGCCTCTTTCTTCGAACATATTATATGTGCTATATAAGCAAATCGAAGATTCAATGTATACATTAGATAAACAGGGAGATAAACAAGCACCACTACAATTTCTGTGAGTTTAGATGCTCTGATTATTGGGTCACAAGATAATTTTTTTATTTATTCTTCTATACCAATTTATTTCTCCTAATTTATTTATTTTATGTGCTTCCCATCTTCCCATTATTCTTACCCAGTTTTGGTTGTGTAGAACCTGAGAATGAAGCTGAAGCCTTTAGGTATATATACTACTTTCCTAGTCTGTGGGCTGTGAGGGAAATATCCAGAGGGTAGTTTATTGGTGCAATATGTGAAATGAAATTAAAAAACAGTCAAATACATATGTAAGTTTAAGTATAACAAAACTGCTATTTTACTGTAAATTAGTTCTGTCCTTATTCCCTATTTACTGACTTTGTCTGATCTTCCAAGACTGAGTCAGGCTTACAGGCTCATTTCATCAGTTTGAATCACATTATATTTTGATGACTTTGCTGCTTAGACCTACCTTGTTCTCTAGAAAAACCTTGAAAAATTGAGTTATATCTTATGGTTTTAATATATATTAATTTTTAAATAGAAGTAATATTAAGTAATTTAAAATTAAGGAAAATCTATTTAGTCTCATTTGGTTAAAATGGTCCAAATGTTGTAGACTACTTTGAAATTTCTCTTGTAAAATTTTACTGTCCTCTAACATTTTTCAATCTTTATTAATATAATCAAAGTAGGAGGACAAAAGAGGCTGCTTTGCAGGAAATTATAAGCATGCAGACATTTTGATTAATTATTTTAATACTAAATTTGATTATCTTATGCAATTCATAGTCATTATTCATTAGCATAAACACTGCACTTGCCTTTTCCTCAGCCTGTGCACTTGAACATGCTGTAGTTCACTTTGGATAATCAGCTAACTAGGTTTGGTAGTAATTAGTTTTGTATTTCATCATTCACCATAGTGTAAAATACTTTGACAAACAAACAAACAAACAAACAAAAAAATACAAAAAGGAGGAAAACTATAACAGAACTTCTCTGTAATAAATTATCTCTCTCTAGTAGAGACTACCTATAAATTGCTCCAGGTCAATATGCTCATCTCCCGTCAGGAACCGTTTTGTCAGGCTGAGGTACTATGGTCTCAGCAGAAGAAGTTTTTAATGGGGGAGGGCATTCGAAGCCTTGCAAGTTTGTCAGTGTGGAAATAAAATTTGGTATAATCTTTATCCACAGCTCTCCTCTCCTTGCTGACTAGTAAACAAAATGGATTTCAGTTTGCAAATCCTTTAATAACAGAGCCTTAGCTTTGCCATTATCTGATATTGTCCATCTTAAATATAATAACTTGATACTGTTTTTTCAGTGTCAAGTACAGGTGCTGTGACTGACATAATATATTCTCTCCTGAGTAATACTGTTTACATTTGAAGGTGTTATTTTGTGTTGATACTAATTGTTCAGACTGGATGATCTGTTATGTTACAGGCACCTATTAATGCCAAGCTACTGTACTTCTTTGAGCTCTGCTGAAGAGGAGAAATCAGTGCACACTGAGGAATTCACATTATCTCTTGTCTCAGCCCGTATGTGTACATAACACAGTAAAGGGATCTTCTCTATTCTTTAGGCCTATCACATCTGCCTTTAGGAAAAGCTCTGCGGAGAAAAGAGAAATATATAAAGATGGGGTGGCTGTACCAGAAGACCACTTGTACAAGCCACTGAAAGTAAAACAGCTCTTTTACCTATACTATGCCAAGAAACAGTGGCTTTGTAACATAGTTTTCCTTTTAAAAGTGTGTTTCATGTTCCTTTTGGTTTGTTTACTGTAGTTTTCACCATATGAAATGGTGAACAGCATGTTTGCTTTTGAATCATATGATTCAGCTACCCATAGCTTCCAACCTGAGTAACAGAGAATTAGCTTATATTCCAGTGCCCATGGAACAGGTCAAACAGTTGAATGTCTGAAAAGCAGATGCTGTGACAAATTTTTTTTCTTTGACACAGATGCACCATGGAACCACAGCCTTAAACATGTCAGAAGTTCAGACTGGAGACTTTGGACAACGGAGGCTGCGCATCTTTCCCTGGAGGCCCCTAAAGCGTTGAGGGAAGGAAGAGGGTAGGCTGAGGGAGTATGGACAGAGGGCTTCTACAAATCAAGCACAAATTCTGGTGAATACATAACCATCTCCAGAATGGCAAAGGACTTTGAACAAGGCTGAGTACCATAGGAGTATGGAAGTGGGTGATCTTGGTGACTTATCTGCACCAAATGTCTTGCAGACGTGCAAGTATAGCTGCAGGGGAATGCACTTCATGGTTCAAGTCTAGTCTCCACTGTGTTGGTCCATGTGTCTGAGGTCTCTTACAGTTTTCTGAGGTAATCAGGTCACACCCACGACTTTTACTGAATGTTTGGACATTCCCCCACCACCGGCTCAGACACTTGCCATGTTATTTGTGTGACCTGAGGCATGCCTCAGGATCTTTAGCCCAAACCCTGCCTGGACACGTGTCTCCTCCTCTTGTGTGGAAGACAAGGTGGGCAGGGTCCTCATCCCTGCACTGCATGCAGCACCTGGAGGTTCAAGAAGTGACTCTGCATTCACACTCTCCAGCTATCTTCACTTGGCATCTCTTTGCACCAATGTGTCCTGTTCCCAGTATCCTCCTACAACAAGAGGGAATAAACAAAACAAAGGAACATTTTAATTCCATCTGAAACATGACAAATGATCACCAGTCAACAAATGTTATATCCCTGTTTACATTAAATTATTACTGTTGTGGTGTCTCTCAAAATCTGCAGTTGCTGAAAATTCTGGCAGCTCCAGAGGATTCCTAGAAATTTTTTTTCAGAAAGATCTATTCTAGGAATAGTTTATTTTAAAAGGTGCATGCAATTTAAGTACCTGTTTTATGGGTGGTTCTACTACTGAAGACATGTAAAATATATGCAGATGAACAAATTCAGTTCTGCTGAAAGATCAGTTGCTGAGCCTTAGCCATCATTTTAGGGACGCAAATCATTCAGAATATGGTGATACTTGTATGTTGTAAATTTATGAAGTAAAAGATTCAGGTCATGAAGTAAAAGAATCATCAAAATCTGGGGAAAAAAAAGCAGAAGGTGGTAATAAATAATACAAAAACTGGACAATATAGCAAAGAAGATATTTTCAGACTTACAAATGTAGTATATACAGTTGCAGTGTGGGTGGATTTCACACTCAGCCTAAAATATCAAAGAAGTTTATAAGATTTTTCAATTTGTTATTGTATTTAAAAAAAAAAATCTTGAAAATAACAAACTAGATCCAAATATTTACAAATATATACGTATTATAGTTGTGTGATTAGGTAATGTCAGGGTGAGCAAAAATGTTCTTTAGAAGCTCCATGTAAGAAAAAAACCCAAGTAATTTAAAATTATTCTGCACAATAAACATACATCAGCTCATTAACCAAATAAAGGCATATTTTAAACTTAGACATTTTGCAATAATTTGCTTATATGAGCAAATTTTCGTCTATAGTTTAGATAGAATTTTGAATTATGGCTGTGATAAGCCAACATTTATCCTATTTATCCTACACTTTATTAAAAGAAGTCAGGCTAGATTCTATACTGGATTACAACCTGAAAAATCCTCATGGAATGGCTTCATTATGCAGGCTCTAAACTAATATAGAACTTGTTTTACTGTATTTAATTCAAGACATTACTGCAGCATAAAGAGATGTTTTCATTTGTATAGGCTTAACATCAGTTACTTTTTTAGGGCAAGGCACCCAAAGATGAAATCAGAATGGAAGTCATTAATTTGAAAATGTTGAAATGGAAAACGTTTACATCACAATTAGAGGTTGCATTTTTGTATTAGAGGAAGAAAACTAAGGTTAATGAATATAGCAAGCTCATATTAAAAATCTTTTCACTCCTTAAAAAGCACCTAGAATAGCAACATTTTGTTGCAAAACTAAATCGACTACCTTTAAGTTATTATAGCAGTTATCTAAAATCATTAAAAATATATCAAACAGGTTATAATAACTAAAAATTGAGAGTTTCAGTCCTTTTTGGTTACATTGATCTAGTGCCTGTCATTATTTTACATTGAAATTTCTTGAAGTAGTTCTACTGTCATGTTTTGCAATTAAAAAAAATAGAATTATTAAATAAGTAATTCATGTAACATCAGAGAACTCAACACAAATGTGACTTTTTACTAGTGAGAACTCTGTAGTTCTGGTCTCCCAGGTCTTTTTTGGTCTTAGGATATGGAAATCTTGATTTGAAAATTTTATTCTATCCAATACCTCAAAAGTACATTAAACTACTTTTCAATATACCAATTTGCTTATATGGTGTTTTAACATAGGCAAGGTAAAAAATAAAAAAAAACTTTATCAGCTGGGTTATTCCTTGATGAAAAAATCAGTACAAGTTGGACTAAATAGGCTCTATTCACCTGAGATTAGGAGTTTAATTTGCAAATGAAATGTCAGTATGTCAAAGCTTTTATCTAAGAATAAAAATACAAACCTTGTGAGATTTTCAAAATTAGGTACTCTTTCTCCTTTAAAGCAATGCAAACCTGATTTTATAAAAAATCTTTCTGCCTTCGACAGTCTTTAAATAACTTGAAATAGCAAGCCAACAATATTCTTGCTTAATTAAAGGATTCTAAACAAAAACAAAAACAAAAAAACAGGCAAGAGAAAAATTAGATTACATTTTAGAGGAAAAGTTTTTTAAAAAGGGTGAAAAGTAAGGAGTTTGAAGAGCTGTCTGTAATGATGATCTTACCTATAAAAATAAAATATTAAAAACAATTACTTCACTACCTGACTGACCAGGTTCTTGTATCCAAGGCTGCCTTTTGCTTAATCTTCTGATTGCACTCACACCATTATTTGCAATATCCTCTGCTAAGTGGGAAAAATATTATCACATCTTGCAGAGGAAACATGGAACTTTTGCACACAAATTCTAGCAGGTCAGAATATTTCTCAGTTCATCTTTTGGTTTTGATTATGTCCCTTAAAATTTGCTTCCAGCTTTCTGGTACCATTTTTGTTTCTATAATCAACTACAGACTTGAAAGCAAGGAAAACTTTCCACATTTTTGGCTCCAGTGCTGCAAACATCTCTGCACAGGTAGACCCACCCTGTTGAAATCACTGGATCAATGTAATGTTATTTTAATCATTCTGCTTTACTTTTGTTCCTTTTTTACCTTTGTGTGATCATTCTCTTCCTCAGAGAGACAGCTGTCACTGAGGAAAATCTGACAGATGAGCAGCTATACCTATGCCAGGAGATGAAGAAAAGCTTGTGGGAAAAATTGGCCAGATTACACCAAATTGAACCTTTCAGAGATGATAATCACCGGTGTCAGTGTACACACCTCACTCCCATGGAAATTTTCTCACTAATGAATGTAGCTTCCCAAGCTGTTTCAGGAACTAGAGGGTACTGAAACCAAGGCCTCTTGTAATGCAGATTACCGCCTCTGCAGCAGTCAGTACAAGAGGGTGTCTACCAGCTCCTACTGCAACCATTCACAGGTCTTTGTACTAGTGAGAAATACTCACAAACTGTCAGGCTGGGTGAACACAGCTTGTATAGCTATACCTTTCCCCCATAACCACCAAGATGAGATAACTTTGACCAGAGGAGTATAGAGTTACACCCTTGAGCACCTGGTAGTCTGTAAGTGGTTGCCTAGCAAATCCAAGGCATGTATATGGAAAGCCAGCAAGACAGATTACTGCAGTCATGAATTTTAGTTGCAATTAATACTGAAAGACAGCTACCAGCTTCATAATTCTTTAAAGTCCCAGCTTAAACTACCTTTGAAAATGTAGCACTAGATGTCTCAAGCACATCTGAGACTCTTGTTTAGACTTCTAAATTATTTGCATGTATTTTTACCCATGGTAGAATTATTGAAGCACCACTTTAGAGATATATATGTAATTCCTAAGCTTTTATTTTGCCAGGAAAAGAGTTTGTATTTGTGAACTCTGCGACCAAACAAGAAGTTGGAAAATTCAAAGCATGTTGCTGCTTTGATTTAATTTAAGAAGATTAAAAGTTATTTTAGGAATTGCAACTTCTTTGGTTTTCTGTTAGAAGGAATCCCCTCGTACTAGAGTTAATGAAAATCCAAAAGAACCTCAAAAAAAAGCACACACACATGAAAAAATCAGTTTGTCTCTAGTCTCTGGATGTTTCAGGTGGTGATAAAAGCAGCATCTTCATATTGTGGGATGAGCTGAAGAACAAGTATGCAATGTGAAGTTTAAAGCAGTTTGACACTACATGAATCTAGGTTTTCCATGACTTCTGTCGTTTGGGCACCCAGTTAGAAAAAGTCACATGGCTAACACTGTTCCTTTGTAGCAAAGGTGGCCAGTGATCTACTGGGCTGCTTTAGGAAAGGTGTTGCTAATAGGCCAGGAGAGGTGATCCTTCCCCACTGCTGACCACTGGTGTGGTGACTTCAAGAGCACCGAGTCCAGTGCTGGATCTCCCAGTACAAAAGAGAGATGGAGATACACTGAAGGTGAAGTCCAGCAAAGAGCCTGAACGATAAGGGCCTAGAGAACCTTCCCTAAAAGAAAAGTCTGAGAGAGCTGGGACTGTTCAGTCTACAGTAAAGCAAGTCCAGGGCAGATTGCATCATGATTTACAAACGTTTGAAAGAAGGATATAGGAGTGATGGAGCCAAACTCTTTCCAGAAGTGTCCATTGGGCAAGGTCAAAAGGCAGTGGGCAAATACTGAAACAGGAGATTCCAGATGAACCACAGGAAAGATTTATTAATGAGAGAGTGCCTGAGCATTGCCATAGGTTGCTGAGAAGTTGTGGAGTTAAAAGCTTGAAGAACTTAAAAAAATGTTGGGACAGAGTCACAGGCAAGTTGCTGGGCAAACAGCTCTGGGTAGTCCTGATTCTGCAACCATTTTGTATCAGAATGTCTCCACAGCATGTCACCAATAGCATTAAGTGTTCTGTCATCTCTGGGGGCTTCCCACCACAGACACTTCTTTCCACCACCCAGCCCTTCTGCTCAGGCAACCAGCCTATGATCACAGGAGCCGACAAGCCTGTACTTAAACCCCAACCTCACCACAAGTCACAGCTGTGCAATGGCAGTCAGAGTCCTGCAAAGCAGGAGCTTTCTCCTCTTGGGGTGGTTGTCATCCCACCTAGTGAGAGGTGGGACTAGGCAGAACAGAGAAAGAGAAGCCCACTGCAGCAGTGGTGGCCGTGCTTGTGGAAGGTGGGGTGGGGCCAGCTTTGCATGTGTGACATTTGCTTTCCTTCTTAAACATTTTAAGTTTCCTCACCTTTAACCCTTCAATCCTCTCCCCCACCAAGCATTGAGTGAGCAGTGATGTGACATGGAGCTCCTGGCTGGGGGTTAAAGCATGATGTGGCTCCAGCATGGGTGTGCAAGGACTGCAAACCCAGCACACTCAGACAGAAGAGGCACTGTGTACTATCACTGCCTCCATCCTCACTCTATGCTCCGGGATCCCTGGGTACACCCCACAGTGTGCACACATGCAAGAACCCAGGCTTTGGCTTGAGTAGTGGCTTTGGGAAGATCTGGGTGCTGAGTTAAGGTCACCCCTTCACGTGCTCCTTTCCCCCCTGCCCTGCTGTAGGTTGCTGGGGGTCTCATACAGTGACTGTTCCAGGGCCACAGGCCCTACTGAACACTCCTGGTGAGTTCCTCTGACTTTGTTGACCACTTCCTCCTTCTTCAAATCAAGTTTTGTGATTCCATGATTCCATATTTGGGAAGGAATAGATGTCCTCTCATCTTTTGATGTGTTCTTTAGAATTACGATAAATTGCCAATTAGAAGCTCTTATCAGAGATTTCAACTTCCCAGAGAACTACTGCAAATATCATACTTCTATGACTATTCCTGAAGTTTATGGCCCAGGTACTCAGAGACCCAAGCAGGAGTGTTGCCATCCTAAACTTGATATTCCTGAATAAAAGAAAGACTTCTGGGGGCTGCAATGATAAGTGGCTGTCTTGGCCACCATGATGACAAAATGGTTGATTTTCAGCTTTTCAGTGTATGAGAAAAAGAGGTGACCCTGGATTTCAAGAGGACAAACTTCAAGCTACTTAGGGAGCTACTTAGCAGTGTCCCAGTGGAATCTCCCTCTGAGGGCTTATGAGTATGGACTCACTATAAGTGCCAGTCAGTTCTTAAGAAGCACATTTTAAAAGCACAGGATCAGACAATTCCACCATCTAATGTCAGGCTGAACAAGGAACTCAGGTTGAAACTCAAGAGGGAAAGGAAATTATGTATGTGGAAGTAAGGTTAGGAAGGAAATTTTTGAATTTTAGAAGGAAAATTAATGAGCTGTGGTTCAAATATTCAGGGAGAAGAAATGAAAGGCCAAAGCTCAATTAAGAGTTGAGATTGGCCAATGTGTCAGACAAGATACCCATAGCAAAGGCTCAGAGCGCTGAAGAAGCAGCAGAGGCAGGACACCGGCGGCCCGGCTCCAGCAGGGCAGGAAAGAAAAACGAGCTCAGGATTCCTGGACACACAAGCAGATGGTGGTAGGTCCCTAAGACTGGACTTTGGTTGTGACAGTGAATTTGCCCTGCAGTAAACAGCTTGACCATCCTCTTTCTGATGCCAAAAGCTGTCGGGGGCTTACCCCAACCTTGAGGTGGTTTCAGGGTCCTTGCTCCCCTGCACAGCTCCGAGCCGAGCCGAAGGAAGAGACGGAGTTCTCAGGTTTAGATTTTTCAAGGTTTCAACAATTTTCTCGGAGTCCGACAAGATGTTCGCAGCTGCACGGATTCCTCACGTCTCCCCCCGAGCTGGGTTGTCCTTATCTTTTATACTAATTACTACGTATTTCTTGTTTACTATTTCTTACCAATGTCTATCACTATTACTAAAAAGGTCATCTTTACTTTGACCCAATCCTCACTAACTACTTTGTGCCACATCAATGCAGCAATGGAGTGAGGGAAGGAGAAGAAGAAGGAGACAACGCCCCAGATTCTCCATCTTGTCCCCATTCACTTCAATGCTAGGAACCTAAAATTACTATTTTCTCACCCTGTGATAAGCTAAACTACTATTTTTCACATTCTTGTGGCCTGTAAACCTTCTCTCAGTGTAGGAAGTTTTTCCCATGGACTGAAATCAAAGCCAGTGCCTCTCTGAGCTCTGGGCTGGGGACCAGACCCCCCTGCCCAGGTCCCTGACCCTCCAGGGCAACCAAAGGAATGCCCTGGACTCCAACAAAAAGTGAGAGCACAGCTGCCCCCAGTCCCATCATTTACTGCCCCCCAAAACTTGCCATGTCTTTCCCCTCCAAGGGGAACTCCCAGAGACAAAAGAAGTGTAGCCCAATTCTACACTCTCCTGACTTTTGGCCTCCTCTTTTGTTTTGGTCAAGCATCCACAAGTACCCAGAAAATCTTGGAAAGGTGTTTACTGAAGATGATCACCTGGCAAATAAGACATTCAGTGATTTTTTTTTTTTTTTTTCCCCTCAGATTTTAATAACACACACAGGCCTTGGGCTGTTGAAGCTGTAGTTGAAGGGACAGTCTGTCTCAGCATCATCATCATCATAATCACTATAGGATCAGGAGAAATCTGGAGCACCTCCTCTATTTCTCCTTCACTGATCTTGTTGTCTGCAGGACTCTCTCACATGCACTCACTTCTTTCTCCTAGCTGCTCTTGTGCAGCAGTTTTTAACATTTCTTGAGTATGTTATCTCAGAGGCATGCCAGCACTGTCACTTGGTTGTTTGGCCAGCAGCATGTCTGTCTTGGAGTTGGCTCTGTCAGATATGGAGCCAATTTCCAGAATCTGCTCATAGAAGTTACCCCTGCATCCCCTTTGCTACCAAAACGTGGCCTCTCAAACCCAATACATTATACGCTGCAAGAGAGAAAGCATCGCTCCTACTCTCCAAGCATCCCCTTCCAGACACCAGGGCCAAGGGTATCCAAGCCCTTTAATCAGCAGCTGAGCTAACAGGCCTGACCACCACTGGAAAAAGGCTATTTAGGTATTGTAAAAGCACAAGAATTTATTTGCTCGAGTGCTAATGATGGACATAACTCTGATTATTACACAAATAGTAGATATTACATTTTCCCTAGGTCTCTTCCCAGTCATACTCAAATGAGTTGGTAGTTTACAACAGTTTGGAGCCAAAGCTCAGCTGATTACGTATGGCTTTTTTAGTGAAGAGATGTGATTGCAACACCTAGCTGACCTCGTCTGTTTAGGAATCCTGTGATAGGTTTTAAATACACAGTTTCAGAGGGGTGAAAGAATTAAAGAACTCAGACAAAGCAATTGTGTGATCATGATGAATGCCCTTGGTGGAATGACTTTGAAAGTGTAAACTCTTGAACTGAGCCTAGAAATTCTTTTAACTGTGGTTTATGTAAACATTTCACATCTTGCACTATAGCAAACCTGTGCCCCTACTATGCTAAGATTAAGTTACAGTGCTTGGAGGTATGCAGAAATTGTTTAATACATAACCTTATAGTACAGTTATTGCTCCCTTTTTAGCAGAACACTTATATTTTATCTGAAGAAAAAGTAATATCCTGTTGTAGCAACATTAAAGGCTTGTTAGAAACTTCAATAAAGCAAATACACTCCTGGCAAAAGTTTATATTAAAATATGACATTTAATTGGCTCAGTCTCTTGATAGTGGCAGCAAAGTTACTATTATGTTCTTGACCACCATTTACATGTGGTGCTATATCAATCACTGCCCTCCAGCTTGTTGTTCTTCCACTGAAGCAAGTAAATTGTATGCTAAAAGAGGAAGAGGAGATAGAAGACAGGAGTGGTATTGAATTGAATGGTTTTCTGATTCACACCTGAGACTGAAAGGCAGGTGATCTGGGTCAAGCATTTCAAGCATTTCAAAGTAGATTCCAGATATAGGCATCTTAAATCCATCAAAGCCCTAATATTTCCTGTTGATTGGCTCTATGCTGCAGGAAGTGCCCTGCCAATAGAAAACACCAGGCACAGAGAATTGTGTGGAATTTGGGATTTGTGAATTAGAGCCAATGCCTATATACAGTCATAGAAACACAATTATGTTGCCATTTTGCCATTTTAAAAACACTTCAAAGACCCCACACAGTCATAGGAACCCAATTTTAAGTACATTGCCTAGTTGGATTTCTTTTCTTTTTTTAACTTTTGGGTTGCTGCAATGAGAACTATACCACACACACAATTATGCTGAAAATTCACAACTTTTGAAAAACAGTGCAATAAAAACAACAAAAAATTGAGCATACAGTTTGGTTTGCCCTCTAGTAACCTCAGAGGAAAAGTTCATGATGGATAAATGCCGCTTGTCAGTTTTAATTTTTCACTGATTTTTGTCTTCTGGAGATATGTGTTTTACCAAAGGAACCAAATGGTCCTCTCTAAGCAAAGAGATTGTCTGTGGAACCTTGAATCAAGAGAAGCCACATTTCCTGGAAAATGCTAAATATGTAGGACATGAAGAAAGGAATTGAGCATATTTATAACAGCATAGTCCTACTTTCAACAGCAATTGAAAACTATAAAAATGTCCAGAAATACTTTGCTTTTTACATGAGAGAGCTCTGTGTGTTTCAAGTTTATGTTAAGTCAGATTATATATTCAGATTATACCACTTATTTAGGAAGAAAATGTTCTTGCTATCTGTGTGATATCCTGTTGTCTTATTCCCATTCTGCACAAAACACCGGTTCTGATTTTGCACTGCTTGATCCTTCTAGAAACACGTCTATGTTCTTTAGAACCAACAGGAACGGCCAACACAGCATGTTTCTCTTTCATCTCTTTCTGATCCAAATTTCCTTGGAAATTTGGAAATCACCTTCTTGGTTTCCAGCAGCCTGTGCTAGACTTCAGGTCTCATCGAAGTGCTTACCATCTCTGCCAGTCCATTTGGATATACACAAACAGATCACATTTAGGAGGATCTTACCACTCGCAAATTTTAAATTAACTGTCCCTTAAGGAACACAGAGATTTAAATTAAATAAGTGCACACATGGCACTTTGAACAATGATATATACTAGCAGAACATCTCAAGCACACTGTGATTCACATATGAGTTTCAGCTAGCAGAGGGAAGAGGCAGAAATAGAACCACATGCATTTAGCTCTGTCTGTCCGCAACCCTGAATGGAGGATGACTGCAGGAGCCTTAACTCAGCTTGTACATCTTGTCTTGGTTCTAATTTAAGCACAACTATTTCTGACGCCATCTGCATTCAGGATTAGAAGTAGACAATGTACTAAATTGGAAGTTTTTAAATCCTGGAGGAGTAATGCGCCTTCAGTTGCATGCTATCCCAATCTTCTGTGCCTTGCTCCCACCTAGGGGGTGATGGACTTCTGTGTTCATTTACATTGTCATTCTAAACACACCATGACTACTCAGAACAGTGAAATTCTGCTCCATGGGCCACCCAAATGGTGACTTTGGGCCACCCAGGCTCTTGCAAGTTACTGAGATCCTAGAACTCCACCACAGAGCTAGACCATTAGAAGAATTATAGCTCTGCTATATATGCCCTCCACAGGGATGGCTTCAGGACTCCAACTAATGGGACAGTGTCACCATAATTTATATATATCATTAACCCCTGTGTCATGAAAACATTAAAGTTTTCTACCAATCACAATTATACTAATTAAGAAGTATATATCAAGCTAATTATTACACTGATTTAGTGTATGATATCCTGTCTTTGGTCTCATGTCCAAGAGTCAAAAGGAACTGACTGCAAATTAAAAATATGCTCTGAAAACCTCACTATGCCAGTTGTAGCTGGGCCAAGCAATGACTAATAAGGACAGCATTTGCAAGGACTCTGAGTGCATGAATGCCAGGGAAAGATAGCTGAGTTGTGTTGGGTGGTCCAAGGAGATATTTGAAACAAAAGACTAAGGAGGTAAAACAAAAAAGTTCAAATAGAACCAATTGCCCTGTTTTTAAAATGAGCAAAGTCTGCTCCTCCAAATACTGGAGAATTAACTTTGAAATGGATGAATGCAAACAAGATTTGAATTTGAGATTTATGAGGGACCAGACCTGGGCTTTTTGTTTCTCTCCCTCCTCCCACATTTAAGAGCATTCTTCCCTTGAGCAGGTATTAGGAAAGGTGAGATACTAGAGATGGGCAGCTGGCAGATAAGGGGTATTCCCATTCATTGAGATTCCCACTCAAAATTAGGTCAAAGACATGAAATAATGGGGGTAAAAAAAAGGCCCCACTGAACTTTTGGTCTGTTTTCTGCAGTTCTTTCAGATATTCTAAAAGGTTTTATGTATAACCTTTTTTTTTTTTTTTTTAAATGACCTGAGATGAAAGACAAAAATTTTTGTTGCCCAGCATTTTTAAAAGAGCTTAGTGGTTTGGAATAATTCAATTTCTGGGCAGAAGAATGGAGTGAATCTGATTTATAATTATTTGGGAAACTGATTTCAAATTAAACAGAGGTTTGAATTGTTTCTAACTATACACCAATGCAGTCAACAATTTTTATCTACAAAGAATGAGAATCTGATGTAAATAAAACTTATTTAAAAACTTATTGAAAAACAGTCATTATGATACGATATTTAGTATATCTAGATCAGCAAACTTGCAGTTAAGGGATTATCTGAATTCTGTGCATAGATTCTTTCACATCTGTTTCCAGAGGGCTGTTCATTCTGGCTGAAAAAAAAAAAAAAATTTGTCAGATCAGTAGGATACTGAGTAAGATTTTAATTTAACCAGAATATGAAAGACATTGGAAATAATTTAAGTTGGAATAAAAGGAGAAGAGATGAAGTCACCAGTTCATGGAGTTTTTATTATTATATAAATCTTTCTTAAACATGTTTATATTAATTTTTTGTGAGAAGTTTTGTGGCTCAGGACTATAAGCAGTTGGTCTGCACTGTTGTGTTTGAACTTGGATTCATTAAACTCCACACTTTAGCTCTTGTTTCATGAAGGAACCTAGAAACTAGTTAGTGAAGTCTCAGCCTTTAAGGTGTCAGTTTATTAGTTGGTAAGAGTAGAATAGATGTGTTTTCTCTGGTGTTTTATAAAAGTGATTACATTACAATAAGTTTTTTCTGTCTTCTTCAGCACTTACTTGCTAACTACTCAGTCAACACAAGGAATTCTTTACCTGGGACAGCTGGTCAACACCTGCTCACACATTCAGAGTTAGATTTCTAGTTTTGCAGCTGCAGAGGCATTAATTGCCAGGCAAGACTTTCTGCCTTCTTCTGTAGTGCTAAGCATGGATTGCTTGCTGTTTCGTATGTTTCTCACCTAATCAGATTTTGGTGGCACTGGCTGAATTTGGACAATGCCTGATGCTATCTCTCCCTGGCATGAATAGTTTAATGGGTAGTAGGATACAATGCTATCAGTGAGTGGGCAAAAGAGAGTGATTTGTTGGCTCCTGGAGAGAGGAATCTCCAGGAATTGATATTCTGTTTCCCATGGCTGTTTAACAGCAAAGGAAGATATGTCTCCATGTAATAATCAGAAGTTTATTACATCATATAAAGATTTGGTTTTCCTTCAGTATTTCTGAGTCAGGTCTGCTGATAATAGGCCAAATTATGATGTTCAGATTCAGAAACTTGGAAGTTGTTCCTATAATCTGCACCCATACATTCATATAAAATGCCCAGTGCATTTTTTTGCACACATAGAACATCTTCAAATACAGACCAACATAAGCAAAGCATGAGTTGTCTTTACTAGAGCATCACTCAGACTTTGAAGCCCTGGTGGAAACATGTTATATGAATGTACTTATATATACAGGCATATGCTTTGTATACAAAAACATTTAAATAGACTCTGGATTTTGGAGCCAGTCCATCAAACACTGCCCTTCTCATTTGGGGTCCATCTGTGTAAAAATGCTATCTCTAGTGCCAACAGAGAGTAACAATTTTTTATTATTATTATTTTATTTATTTTTTTTTTAGTAGAAAACCTCCACTTCAAAGTATTTTGGACATCTGTTCCTACCTTATTTTCATGGATCCAAACCAAAAGAAAGCTACTCCTTTCTCAGAGCATTTCATTATGTGTTAGGTGCATCAGTGATTTCTTACCTTCAGTCATCCATTTTCAGTACATCATTTTATATATGTACCCAAAAGCCACAGAGTTCTTAATGTGCACTGCCAATCTTCCATGGCCTACTAATCCGCATTTGCTGAAACAATGAGAAGGGATGATGAAAATTAAAGTGTCTCAACTGTTTGGAAAGTACTGAAAAGCAAATTTCAGCAGGAAGGAGTGTATACACTGGCTATAGTTCACCAGGGACGAACTGTGTGCTCACCTTTGAAGCAGGAACACTGAGGAAGCTTGGTGCGCTGCTCTGAGGGAAACATGAAACAAAGGTTGGAGTGGCACGGAGGTTCTGTGGTCATGCTCTGTTGCAATCAATGCACATATGACACAGAGAATGGAGCAACACAATGGGGTTGTGATCATGCTCTGTTGAAAACAATGTACTTAATGGGAACAAAGCCAAAGGAATGTGCCAGGTGGTAAATGAAAGCTGAACTTTACTTCATTAACTTGAAAATACATATTAATTTTCATCCTTTTACAAATACTAATGACTAAAGTCATTCAGAATCCACCTAAACATGAAATTGTATCAACTGTAACTTTACCTTTGCCCTCCCTCAAGGGAAAGAATATAAATATGGCTTAGGAAAGGGAGGTCAAAGGAGATTCCATTGTAATTTCTGGCATCGTTGACAAACCGTATCTGTCTTTCCCTCCAAAGGGACATTTATAGGGTAAGAACCTAACTATATGCATGCAAAATAATTATCATGAGCTGGCTTTCATTAGGTGTTAGAACTTGTCTGTATATTGGCTCAAATTCATTTTTGCCAGTTAGTATACTACCAGCATCAATCTCTCAACTTAGTCTGTTGTAGTTTACTATTATCACTGTATTTGTTAAAAAAATGTGTTATTCTGTAAACTGTTTAGTGCAAGTCCTTCATCAAGGGCTCTAGCAGCCACTGACAATCAATAACCTGACAAAACTGATAATATGCCAACTAAAAGTGGAGACATCCAGAAAGGGGCCTCTGTTTCTAAACTGATATAAAGGATTTGACTCTGATGTGCTGTCAGTGCACAATCTAGAACCACCCTCTGATACATCCAGCTATTCAGTGGGGTCCCCATAACAGGATATAGACAGGCTGGTCAGGCACAAGGGTCTTCTGTATCTTTGGGCATTGACAGCCTGATCAAACACAAATATTTTAAGGAAACTGATCTTTCATGTGACAATATCTGTAGAGTGACTCACTGTTATTCCAGGGCAGACAAAAGGAATCCCTTATTTTACTTATACCAGCAGATCTAACTTGTAGTGGCAAACAGAAATGAGTTAACACAGAATGCTCTAAGCAAATGACTGCCTGAAATAGAATTTTGGAAAAAAATATGAGATAGTCACTTATTTAACTTAACATTTTATTTAAATTTCTATAAAATAAGTATTAAATTAAAAATTGGAAGCTTTTGTTTACAGAGGAAAAAAGACCAGAATACCAGTTCCACTGGCTGAAAGATGCAAAATGATGAACTTGTAAACTGTGAGTTCACAAATCAGCATTTTTTGACAATATTGCAATTTTCTCTGCTTTCCATATCACAGGTCTCTCTTTCTCTCCAGTGTCCAGAGCAGAGATCCTGGCAGTAGCTAATATCTTACCATTTTACCTGACAGGTGGGTCCCTGGTTGTAAGGCAATGTAAAGGGTGAGTGAAGGAGGGGGAACAATAGCATGGTTCTCCATTCCTACAGAAGAGTATGAATGTGTACTCATTATGTTTATTTGACACAACTATTTTAATCAATTCTTTTTGTAGCATAAAGTCATTTTACTTCAAGAATTTTAGGAGCAGAATATCAAACCAGTATCCTCTATCAGACAGACCTGTGATTTTGTATTGAAAATAAAACCCCAAGCCACACAACAGACTTATTTTCCATGCCTCACAATGACTGAAGGTAATTATATTTTTAGCCTCTCATCTTTCTCGTGTGGCCTTATGAAGCTATTTGGGTTTAGTAACTCATGCAATAATTCAGCATACTCAGTTTCTTTCAGCTCATTTGTGCAGGTGTTTTGTCATAAATTACTCAGGATCTCAGGCTTGATATTGTAATGCCAAATATTTACCATACCCTTTAGGCAACCCTTTAGGCCAAGGAAAATCTTTAATCAACTTGCTTGCATGAGCTCAACTTGTATAACTCATATAAGCTGAGTGTTGGCAGCCTGAAAGAATGCAGCCTGGCCAAAGACTACAGTAACAACAGGCCATCTAGAAATAATGTCATTATTAGCAGAAAAATTATGACGTCTTGATTTTTTTTTTGCCTCCAAAGAAAGCTAAATGACACAGTGGGATGAATCATCCCAGGCACTTTTTTGAATCATAACCCACAACACAAATGCAAATAAGCTAGCAGAATCAGAAAGGAAAACTGATTTCTTAAGAGACAGCATCTGGACAGTCTTTTTCATTCCAGGTCCTGCTATCTGATCTCTGAAAAATTTCAGTGTTCCTTCCATTTGCTCTTTATCTCCTGTAACATATTTTTTTCATTCCCTGTTTTTTTGTGGGTTTTGGGGTTTTTTTTTTTTTTTTTTTTTTTTTTTTTTTTTTTTTTTTTTTGTTGTTGTTGTTTGTTGGTTTGGTTTGGTTTGGTTTGGTTTGGTTTGGTTTGGTTTGGTTTGGTTTGGTTTGGTTTGGTTTGGTTTTTTATGTGGTCTTCTGAGTGACTAGTGTGGCATTTAAAAGTCATACTTGATTACACTTATTGTCTGTGAGAGCTGAGAATAGATAAGGGCTGGATGATCCTTTATTATAATGTTCAAGTAGTCATATAAAATACTCCAAAACCAGAGTCACTAAAATTGGCTTATTCACATAAAACTTTCCATAATTATTTTTGCTTTCCATAGCAGTTGGAATCTGTTTTGGGCAAGCTTCAAATACAAACATACTGGCAGTCAGCTCCACTTAGTAAACCCAAACTACTCACTACTAGTCTCAATCCTTCAGTGACAGAAAAAAATCCAAACCGGGCCAGCTAAGAGACTGTCCCTAAAACAAAATATCGTTAAACACATCCATCTCAAACAACCTTGTCTGATGGCTCATAAAGCATAAACATAACCCCCAACTTGTAGAAATTTATCATCAATTACAGTTACTCAGATTGTCTCATCACAAAAACTTGGTAGAATTAGAAAGGGCATAATAAATGATATTGTTATACAGTTATACACAGTGACCTTAAACTACTGTGACACTCTTTCCAAGGAAAGGGTCTCAAGGCTTCTGTTTTGATATTTCTAACCACATTTTCATACACTGAAGGCCTTTCATTTATCTTAAAACTGCATTATTCCACACTGAGCTGCCAACAGCAACAGTTGATTTGATTTCATTTTAATAAGATAAATGGCCTTTAGAGTAAATAGCCAATTTATAAATACTAGGATGCTTTCCTAGAGGCTCTTCAGCTATTTCTGAGAAATAAACATTTCTAAAATAGTTGAAGATTGAGTCAAAACCACTAAATGTGTGATAATTCTGTTCCCTGAAGATCTTTGGCTCCAGTTTTATAGAAAGAAGGACACAAAAAAGTCCAAAATGGCTGGCGTAACATTTGCCCTGTGGATCAGTTTCAGTTTCATCAAAACAATAGAAAAAATGGAGAAAGCATGTTTGTTCTGCCTCAGTGTCTTTCCCCCATCTTTACAGTTATTTCCTTATTCCCATACCTATGTTGTCTCCAGCTAATTGAATATCTAACCCATTTGCCACATTTTTAAAAAATAATTAATTTAAATTAATTTAATTTAATTAAAAATTAATTAAATCTGGAAATAAATTAAGATCCATATTAAAAAGGCTTATAAAATGCACTAAAATAACTGGTCCTGTTTTATAGGTCTATTAGCACAGGTACAAAGCGGAGCTCCATAAATATCACCTACTTTGGGAATTGTGCAAGTAAAGCCTTAACATTTAGAATGCCTGTATTCTTTAAATTGTGTGCTATTCAGCAATGCTTTAATAAGGTGATGTGTCTCTACTTTACAGAACCCAGCACATTCCAAACTCCTGGTACATGGTCCAGGACTTCAGTGCTCTGTGCTTTTCCAAAAGCAAGGACATGTTCTCAGACATTAGACCACCTTAGAGAGGATAAGAAAATAGACCCTATATACACCATATGTCAATCTAGACGCCACTGAAAAGCGTTCCCCAAAAACGTCACACAGAGTATGGAGTCATTTATAGGCAGGCATCAAGAAACACTGAGTGTAGGGTTGTGTCTGTAGGGGGCAACTCCCATGCCTCTGTGAAGCCTAAATCTGTAAAATATAGTGACTTGCTAGACGCCTCCATTATTGTCAAGATACTAAGTACTTATATGAGCAGGAATAATTCATTTCAAAAGGATTTACATCATCTATTACCTTTAGATAACTACATAAAATGCTGTTCAGCACACTAATCTGGAAGACAGGTGTCTTGGGACTACCTGGCAGTAACTTGAGTGCATTCAAACCCACATCCTGGAAAAATGCCTCAAGCGTAGAGCTACAAAGGCATCATGAGCACAGCCTTGTCTCGAGCTATTTAAGTGAGTTAGGACCAAAAACCACACAGAAATGCAAGGTTCATTTAATGAACAGAAAAAAGAGCTATAAGGAATGATCAGTCCTACACTCTGATCTTTCCTTACCTCTTGAGTTTGTTTTTGATCTAAATTTGGGTTTGGCTGTGTAGGGTGAAATACATAACTACCCAACAGCAGCTCCCCCACTCCAAAGTCAGAGAAAATGGTCTCCTTCCTTTGCAATTCCTGTACCTTTAGTAGTCTTTACTTATCTAAAATACTTCCCGGCTCCATGACTCTTGCACTCTTCTGTTAATTTAACCATTTAAACCCTCCACGCTGAGGTGGGTCCCCACATTTTCTGAACAAATGCTGTAAATAAATCAGGACACCTGTGCCTCTCCTTGTATTTTTGAATAAGTAACTGTTGCTGCTGTGTTGCTTTCTCAACCCCATGAAGGCAATCTTTGTTCTACTTTGTTCTACTAAATGAGGAGGTTACGTACAATTCATGGACTCTTCCTCCCTTCTTTATTATGGTCAATTTATTAAAAATTGTCGGAGAAAACAGGGCTACAAATTCCCACCAGGATCTAACCCCAGTTATTAACAAGTGCTGGACACTGCACTTAGTAATTTCTAATGTGTGTTATTTCTGGCTTCTAAGCTGTGGCACAGGCTCCACAGATACAATAGGACTCAACAGTGTATTTAACAATTATTATTTCACTTTGCATAAAATGTTGCAGGCCATTAGTAGTTTCCAAAAAATATCTTGGAGATTAATAGCTCCACAGACTGCTACCATACCTCCTGGGCCACCCAGTTCTCCTTCATAGCCACTTTTCAATATACTCTCCAGTAGAGACAGAGGCATTTTACATCTGGGAGATGTGTCTGATCTCTTTATCCAAGGAAGCTTTAAAGTAACCCTCCTGACTAATCTCTCTGAAGCACCACAGATTGCTGATTTGTGAGGTGACTATCTTTCATATATATCACATCCAGGCCAGATGTCTCAGCTATTGTAAACTTCATCATGACTTAATGGGATAGTTAAAAATTCTGTGCATTTAAAAAAATCCAAACATAAAGGAGAGAGTAAAATAAATTAAAAGTCATATCACAAGCTTTGATATGGAATGATACTTGTGAAAAACAAACTCCTTCACAAGGAGTAAAATATCTTCTGATAACCTGCTGAGTTTTATCTTGAAAATAAGAGATCTTGTATAGAATTGTGAACATATAAGCAATATTAAAGCATTAGGATGATTCTCTTAAATTTTTCAGGGAAGGAGTATTTTATTGAATTAGAAATTATTGATTGTTTCCATATGTAATAATGTGAAAACAAAGCATTATTATGTGATACTCATAGCATATAAGAGGATGATTACATTTGTGCTTATTCTTTTTTTTTTAATGTTTCTTAAATTAGTTGAGTAATAAAAGCTTATTTCATATGAGAATGAAACCTACAATTACATTTCTCTGGGGAAAAACTCTTTGCAGTATGACAAGTTAGATGAACCAATATTTATTGACTGTTTCAGTCAATCTGTTGCCAATTACTCCAGACTTATTCTGTGTTTGAACCAAAATCTTTCTGTAACTCTAATAGCAGCTAAAGATATTATTCCCTAGCCCCTAAATACAACCCTGATGCCAGAAAGTAAGCATCTAAAGTGTTCTACTGTAAACTTTACAGTTAATTAGCTCAGAGGCCACAGAAGGCTTCCATTTAATCCATCCCTTATACTGAATCTTCCTCATGGTCTAGCCAGCCTTTTTCTCTACATCCTGTTAATGGAGGAGAGCTTTCCGAGTTGTTTTCATAGTGCTCCTTAGTTGGACCAGAGACAGAAATCTGCATTTGGCTCATAGGATCAATGCTGTTTCTCTGTCCTATAGACTTTTTTTTTTTCTTTTTTTTTCTTTTCTATTTTTTTTCTTTTTTTCTTTTTTTTATTTTTTTCTTTTTCTTTTTCTTTTGGAAAAAGAGTCACACTTCTTGCATAAGGAAACTTCCATTAAAGAACATTTACATAGAAACTTTGGGTTGCCTGTCTAGCAGGACATAAAAATAACATTTTTGTAAATGAGATTTGGCTTCAATCAGTAAGTAGCCTAGTTGGTTGCCAGTAAAGAAGACTGAAGTTTCTTTAGAGCTGTATAATGTGGGTAAATATCTCCCTTGTTCTTGAGTATGTCTTTTCTTCCCCTCAATCACTTTTCTTCCCTTCTTACCTAGCAACCCCTGTGATGCTGATGTTCTTTAGTACTGCTTTCTGAACTATCTGGAAAAAATGGCATCCTAACCACTATGTGCTAGTACATCTCACTAAATCAACTATGTTAATTTGAAAGCATGTAGAGCAGAATCACAAAATCTGAACTCGGGGATTAGATGATGTTTGTGCTGCCCTTTCACCCTCCTTTACTCTTTTGCAGTTTTTGGTGAGTTAGCGTCAAGTCAATGACTCAAATGATTTCTTTTAGTGGCCATGTTATTTTGCAGCAACTTGTATTTCTCCTCCACCTGTCCCAATCTCATAACTAATATCTGTATATTCAGGGAAAAACAAAGGGAATAAACCCTGACATTACTGATATAAAGACAACTTCAGCCCACTTTTCTATTTTTATTTTGAGTTCAAAAAACAAGGGCTCAATAAAATATATATGTGTAAACTTTTTAATATGTGTTGGGAATTCAGGACTTTATAGAAATATTTTTGCATCGAAATTTACTCTCCTATCCCAGCGGCAAAGGGAGACTCTGAGATTACTCAAATCTGTCTCATTTGCTAGGTACTCTTGTGCTTTGGATGTGCTCTATATAGGTCTCTGCACCTCAAAATAGGATTTGCTGCATATGTTTGACTAGAGGAAACATCTCAGTTAAGAGTTATTTTCAAAAGCACAAATGGCATTTATATCTTACCTGATCCATTTACCCAAAAAAGTAACATTTTTCATTCATTCTTTAGTAAGATTGTATTTAAATGAAGTATATTCCTTGACAAATGGATGAATGTTTCAACACATATTCATAGTCTGCACAAGTCACTGTCCAATAGTCAACTGAAAAGAAATGGGCAGCTATTCCATTCTTTTCAATTTGCTTCTGCTACGAAAAGGAGATTCACCTTTCTTGTTTACAGATGGAGGGATGTAAATTTCTACATCAGTGATCACAATATGTATCATCAAAAATTTAATGTTTGGAAAAAAGTAAGAGGAATATCTTCCTTTGTTTTATAAGATTTTCTATCTGATTTTTGCTTTCATTTCACTTTGATTTCAAGTCAGTATCCTGGCATCATCAACATTGTTTGTTATATAAGCAGCTTTTTCATTATCTGTATTTTTACCTTTAGAACAAATCAGAGCTTTGTCACAGTCATGAGATAGCAAATTAAATTGATCTTATTCCCCAGAATGTGACAGATCTTAGGATGAAATGAGTGGATGCATGAAATGTATTACACAATACTGAGATGGTAAATAGATTGTAGATGAGTTTTCAAGTCTAAGTTATCAGTTCTAAATGATCTTGTGCTGTAAGAACATCATCTGCCCTGAATTTGATGTTCCCTAAATAAGGATTTCTATGGCAATTATTCATCTATTACACAATACTGACTATCAAGTTGACATTTTTCCAGCAACATGTAGGCTGTGGGGTTTTTTAGGGTAACCTATTTTTCTAAAACATGGCCTCTACTATGGATTATTTTGAAAAATAACAGCAAAACAAATAATTTTAATTAGTAGGAAATACAGAGATGTCTGTGCATTTGACATGCAACAGATTTGGAAATAGTTGATGATTGGTTTTTGTCATGTGAGATTATTTGCCAGACAACAAAGAAGTGACCAAGAAGTAATGTGTCAGTGGCATGCATTTGTCATTTCTGTTATTAATGAAGGCCCTGGCTGAAACTGACAGCTCTGTTATTAAAATTGAATCTTTTCTCCGTAAACCACCCCTGTGTGTATCAGTAGGGCTGTAAGCTAGAAGTATTGATATTTAGCTATATAATTTTTCATGCTCAGGAAAATGCTGGACAAATCATTCTGAGCCTTGTGACTTTTAATCTGATTAACATTACAATGCGAACAAAAACAGCAGTGATAGTGCAGTCTGAAAAAGGCCAGTGGAAAGAGTGACTCCCCTAATTTTAATCAGCAAGCTTTAAGGAAAAAAAACCCATCTTGTAAGTCATGTTTGCTTGAGGGTATGGGGGGAGAGGAAGATTGAACTAAAACAAAGGCCATGTTCTTTAAATCCATTCTGCTATTTGTAATTTTCTCAATAGATTTTTGCATTAATGAAGTTTATTTAAAATAATCCATGTGCCATTTTTTGTCTAATTCTGTCAGCCAACTGACAAGAGAAATAAACATTTCCCTTCCCTGTTAAAGTCAAATCAGATGTTTTGTTTCTGTCACATGGACTAGGACTAGTCTGTCTTCTCAAATGGTTGAAACAGATCAATCCATCTGATAAAAGGCAGTTTAAGGAAGACAAAGCATGGCATTTTGGTCTAGTCTGTCAATGTATTTTTTTCCTTTTGCCTTTGAAATATTCCAGTATTCTCTGACAAAAGCAATCTTCTGTATTTCAACCTAGAATTCATATTAATGCATAATTATCCAGGACAATGCCAGTGGGGAGGAATATATTTCACCTGTCTTATTCTGTTGCTGATGCTGTGAATGCTTTGCATCTGAAGCATCTTTACATTTTGCAGACAGGAGAGAGCACTTTAGTAGTCAAAACAGTTGAAAGAAAAATTTAAGCTGAATTCACTTGACATTTTTAAAACTTCTTGTTTCTCTCCTACAAGATTTCTTTGTATTTTTGTGACTCTTTAGAAAACTTGTAAAAATCATACAGAAAAGTCACTAATTTTGACAAAACCTACTTCAGCAAAGAAACATCTCAACCTTTTACTCAACTCTTGCTGAAAGGCTTGCAAAATAGTTTCCCACTAGCTGCATCTAATTGAAGTTTCCATATTGGCATTTAACACTAGGTACATTTGTTTGTCAGATTTGCTATGGAAAGTCTGACTACTGGGAAAATTACTAGGATCTGCTTCTTGCTCTGGGACTGAACTGATTTGACCCCTTTTGGTGGGTCATTTAGTCAGTTTCCAAAAGTAGATTCTGTTTCTGGATTCCATCTTTCATGGAAGCAGTGCAGTGAGTCATCAACGGCACTTACACTTTTTTGACTCCTGTACATACAAGACTTAAAATATATTTTCTTTATGTAGTGTGTCTGTCAAATAAAGGGCGTAATTACTCAAACTTTCCTTTTAATATACATCCAGATTAAATACCACAATGAATAATTTATTTAAAGGCTTATGAAAGTAATTAATATGATCTAATACCAATGTTTGGTGGTCAAGTTTGGTTTGCCTGATAGAAAACATACAAAAGTACCAGTCATGACCTCGAATGATTTATAATCTATGACACTGACAGTCAGACAGAGAGGTAGTGTAACAGAGCCCAAGCTAATGAGCTGTGCTGCAGCTGGAGAAAGAAGTCAGCAGCAGAAATTAGGAGGTAATTACTCAGTGGCATAGACGAAGAAAGGGCAAGATCAGTGGAACTTGGCTAAAAGCAGTTGGAAAGATTCATATAGAATGTCTTACTAATTCTCTTGTTAAGTCTATGTGGAAACTGGGTCCAGATTCTCTGTTACCCTCCAGATTGCCATTTGGCAGTCACTTTTTCCAGTAGAAATATTAGCTTGCTAACCTACAGACCTCACATTCATGAAATAAGAAGTCACACTATTATGGGTTGGCATAATTTTGTTTTCTGGTTATAGAGAAATGTAATATGTTTTTCCCTGCTCTAACCGTAGAGTGGTTAGGCGGGGGAGAACAGGGACTTATTAAAAAGTTGGCTGGGATATTGGCAGCTAAGTTGACTAATGGGAAATGTTGATGCGACATTGGAGGGGACATTTAAAACTAATTTGCTGCTGATCGGTCGCTCTCTCTCTCTTTGGAATCAGCCATGATTCCATACGTTCCATAACATCGTGGGTGGCTGGGCTGGGCCCGTGTCAGGCCCTGCTGCCCCTCTGTGCGGCCGGGCCGGGCCTGGCCGGGGCTCTGGGGGCCGCTGCCCGCACGGAGAGAGCCGGGGCCGGCTGAGCCCCTTTCCCTGCTGCGGCAGAGGAGAGAGGCGGCTGCAGCTGGGCAGTGCGGGGCCGTGAGCTCAGACCGCGGCACAAGGGGCCAGAACATGGCCCAGCGTAATCACCGCTGGCAGCGGAGAAAGCAAGCCTGCAGCTCCATAACAACTCTGAGCTGAGCCGCCCTGGATGAGACCGAGGGGTGGGAAAATGGACATCTACCAACTTCCTCCATCAGCACAGCTTTGCATTGTCCTCAGCTCATGCAGCCTTGGTGCTTGCACGTGGCCCTTGAAAGCCTGGGTGGATTTAACCCTCTCCTAGCAACATAGAACTTTTAAAGCACAACTCTTCCTTGAGAGAAAGAAGAAAAAAGACAGAGAGTACATAGAACAGACACCAAATGAAGTCAGTTAGATTAGAAGTGAAAAAACTAATAATATTGGAACAAGATTAAAGAAGTAGACATTTTTAACCGGTCTTCTCTAAAGTAAATTATGGAGAAATAGACTGTTCTTTGCAGCAACTCCGTGTTGTTAAGTAGAATGCTATTCTAGTCAAAATTACGAACTGAAGTAATTGAGATTTATTTGTAAACTTTAAAGCCCCCGCTCCTGGGTCAAAAGGAGGTCTCAGCCTTTGAGACAAAGATGATTTTAGATCAGAAGTATTTGTAAATAGTACCCCAGATATACTGAGAAGCTTTGCTGATAGAACATCACAGTCTGTGAAAACTCTGGGCGGCAGCAGATGTGTGATGTTGGGATCACTGGACTATTTTGTCTTGTAACAAACATCTTCATAAAAAGATGTTAGAGAGACTCTTCTCCTAAAGTAATGAGTGATTATGTCTAAATAGTAAAACTGACTAAAAATCCCAAGTTGTGTCTTTCTATGTTGTTCAATAAGAAAGTTAATAGTTTTTAAGAGAAGAGAAGAGAAGCATGTTTTAAATGGTCATTCTGTTTTAATTTTTCTTTTTCTCAATTTTTTTTTCTTTCATTCTTTTAGTGTATATTAAAAAAACTATTTTTGTTCATTTTTAAGCTCAAGCCTGCTTTGTTTTTTTACTCCTAATCTCTCCCTCTCACAAAAAGAAAACAAATACTAAAACCCCTACACACACCTTGCCCTTAATTAGAGCATTTTTTCATGTAATGGATCTACTTTGTAAAAATGTTTTTGCATTTCAGGTTTAAGTTCAGACTCCATGTATTTGAATACAAAAGGGTGAAGAACACAGAAGAAAATGGCACATAATGGTGCAACTATGTATTTGTGGGACAAACCTAGGGAACACAGCAAAAGTTAAAATATTAGACTTCCTTTTGACTGAGCCATCTCTTGTATAATACAAAGTACACTAGGGGTGTTACACAGACCAGGAATATGATTATAACTAATTTTTGAAATATCACTTCACAGATCATTAAATGTATAGCTCACTTTTAAAGCAACATTAGGTGTAAAGTATAACTAAAAAGACTTTGCAGTGTTTTCTAAAGATTGTTTGGAAAGAAATGCTAGCATTGCTTGAGAACATGGTTTTGAACAGCATGCCCTAGAAAGAAGGGCCTTGCATAATAGAACAATAAGAAATGAGTAGACTGTCATGTCTAATGTAAAGCAAATTCTTTCTCTCCCAGAGGAAACCAGCTGATCAAGAGCACTGTAACTTTGGGTCACTACAGCATGAGGACTCCACAAATGCTCATTTGGGCAGATATGGCAAGAAAATCTGTTCTTGACTTGACTCACCCATGATTTATTTTGGAAGCCGGTATAACCAGTGGGAGAAGACAGTGTATGCCTCCATTAGAGTCTGGACCATCTGCCAACATGACAGGCCCTATTTCCTGCCAGGTGTAATTTTTCAGACAGTAATTCTGAAAAAGACATTGAAAGCTGTTTTTCATTCTTATGTATTGGCTTTTTAACTATATTTTTAGAAATTAAAAAGTACTTTGATATTATTCAGTGTCTGCAATATTGTAATTTTCAAAGTTAGATATGAGAAATCTTTAATAAATGGTTTGTTTTCATTAAAGACAGTAAGTCTGTGTTTTAGTGTGCATCTAAGCAGGTTACATACACAAGTATCCTTCAGTATTTGCAGAAATATCACGTTCAGTAACTACCACTAGACAGTGGAACACAACTCATCTAAGAAAAATTACTCTTGTTGCCAGTTTCTGCATGGCACGTTGTTCTTATTGTATGTCCCTAAATCTGCCTTAAAGATAATAATAGCAAGTATAGAAAATATATTTTCAAAATCGAAATTTTATTTTCATTAGTATTGTTTATATAACAAAGAAGAAATATTTTACTTAGAAATATTAATTCAAAGTTTAAGGACCTTTTAGTAGGACTATATTATTCACCTATAAAATGAATGATTGCTTCTATTAGCAAAAGTATCTTTGACCATCATTCCAGGGACTCCTCAGTCATATGTAATGATACTTCATAGGCTGTGTTGCCATTCCAAGTCATTGTGATGGAAATAACGAGACAAAGACTATGATCCCAGTGGGAGGTCTGCTATTCTTGGCCTTTGTTTTTCTTCTGCTCTTTCACTTCCAGCTATGGATTCTTCTCAGAAGAGTGGAGTAAGGAGATCAACAGCTTTATTGGGTGCACAGACATAATACATTCTGATTCTGATCTTGGATATCTTTCTCTTTTTTAAAAAGGTTGACCTAAATAAATGAGTTGCAAATGATTCAACTCCTCATAGAAGACAAAAATGCAAATTTACTCTGTTTAACAAAATCACACAGAAACCAAAATACCAAATCAAGTAGTTACTCTTTATAAAACTTTGATTTAACTTCATTGGAAGTATCTGAAGATAGAGGAAGTATAAGAAAGAAGAGAAAAACGGAGTTTTCACTTACAAAAATTCATAGACAGAAAATCAGGGACCCTAGAACATTTTTCTACCCATCTGCTTAGCTCTGAACTCTCAAAATCTTGGCTAAAAGAACACAGGGGAAGGAATATTCATCTTTTAAGGAAAATACAAGATTAGATGAAAAGGACTTAAATACTCTCATTCAGTACATTTATTTTGTACATTTTGCATGCCTTCTATAAACAAATATTAATTTGGATGCATACAGCTACTCATCTTTGGCATTTATATATGGGAGTGAAATGTAGCCAACACACAACTGTGCAAATAAGGAACACAATGTTGCTAGAAATTATGCTTTTCTTTGAAAAGATGAGTAATATTCCAAGATGAAAACAATTAGTATTGGACTCATATCATATTTTTTCCAATACTTTCAAAAGAACTGCAAAACCAAGAGACATACTACAATAAACTTTAAAAAAAAAAAAAAAAAAAAAAAAAAAAAAGGCAAATTAGTGAAACTATTGAGAGCTGAGTATCTAAATTTGGCCTTCTGAGTCTACAGTAAAGCAGCTGTATATTAGACCTACTTTTCCAAAGGCCTGAGATGGCAGCATCTTCTATTAAAACTGATATTTTTGCAACTGTGATGACCTAGTTAATTGTTTTCACCTGGATTTCAGCTCACAGTGTTAAATTTCCATGTTCATTAGCCCTTGGGAAAGAAACATAAATTCTCTGCAAGTAGTAGAACATTATGAAGAATGGAAATACAAAGAGAAAAGATAAATATAGTATTTAAAAAATCTGCCCAGTATTATATAAATCTGAGATGTCAGCTTTTACCTCTGTTCTTTTGGTTATCAAGAAAAGCAATGCTTTTATTTCTAATATCCTTGTTTTTTCTAGAATACTATGAGGTAGGATCAGACCTAAATGTGAAACATATTCAGAGGTTCATCATTTGACTGTGGAAGCACCACTGAACCTGACCATTTTAGCCTTCTCCACTCTGTTTGCTTATGCTTCACATAGGCTGAGTCTTTTGAAGAGCTTGATACCAGCAAACGTCTGGGAAACTTTTCTGCTTTAACACTGATCTTCATCTTGGATGCTAAGAATATACTGTTCAAAGCCAGCAAAAGCAGTCCCTACTTGCCTTTTTTCCTGAGTTTAAATGCACAAAGATAAAATGGGCTTGATTTAAGCTCATTGCACTAGAGCACTCTTGATGAGAACACAGCTCTCCTTCAGTTCTTTGGGGCAATCCTTTATAAAAATGAGTAATTTCTACATGCATTTTTATTCCGTAAATGTGTCATAGAACTTTTAATGTACTAACATAAGATACATTTAGGAAAACATTAAAATATATGTATATATTTATATATATATATTTCACCTGGGGCACAACTTTTTGTTGTTACACAATATGTTACATATTGCCTGATTCACAGTCCTTTATGGTTATCTTCTGATTGCTACACCATGGCTCTAAATACTCACAACAAGCAAAAAGAGGCCCCATTCTCCAGTGGAATGCATCAGAGGGAGCAAGGCGCAGACCAGATACTGTCATTCCAGAAAAAGTTTCTAGATTAATTTCCTTGCAGTAAACTTTCTGGCAGTGAGGATCAGGTGTCTCCCATGCTGTGTAGAAGAACACTTTCACCCATCTTGATCCTGCTCTCATTGTGCAAATCTGTGCTGCATAATACAATCTTGTGCTTTAGAGACTTTATTTGGGACTGTTGGCTTTTTGTTGTTGTTGTTCTGGTCTTTTGGTGTTTTGTTTTTGTTGTTGGTTTGGTTTTTGTTGTTGTTGTTTTGTGGGGTTTGTGGAGGTTTTTTGTTTATTTGTTTTGGTTTTGTTTTGTTTTGTTGTTGTTGTTGTTGTTGTTCCATTTATGGTACCCTTTAAGTTCTTTAGTGGTCTTATGGAAGGCCTGGGAGCACAACTTTTCCCATACCAGATTCCTCCACAGATCACACAAAGAGAAGGAAAAGGAGACCCTAAAGGTGGTATTGTCATAAATCAGGATGAAATATGAGATTCAGAACTAAAACAAACAAACAAACAAATAAACACAAAAAAACCCCAAACAAATCCCAAAACCAAACCAACAAACAAACAAAAACAAACCAGTCACAGCTAAATAAAGATCTATTTCTTTTTGAAGGGCAAGAGAAAAGCAGTGCTTGGAATTGTTCTATTTTTAATTTAAGAGAAGCATACTGTTTCATACAGCCAGGTTCTTGAAGACTGCTTGTCTTGTCTGCCTACTTATGTGGCTTCAAAGAGCTACTTATCCATGCTAACCAGAAACTATTATTAGCATAGGTCCTTCTGCCTGGGGAAAAACAAAACAAGACAAAACAAAAACAAACAAACAAAAAACCTTTGAAAACAAACTTATTATGACTGCATAAATATGCTTGCCTGCTTGCACAAAATTATTCTAAAAGGAAAGTAAAAATAGTGATATTCAATATCAGAACAGGACATTAAACAGGGAGAGGAATATTTATCTCGGCTGATTCCTGGCATAGTCACTTAGATGAGCTATAAATGAATGACTGCTGATTTTGGCCAATGCTCTGACAAAGAAAAGACTTGGTAAAACTTCAATTCTTATTTGGCTGAAGGTATATGTACCCAAAACTGGTCAATTCTATCCATGGTTTGGGACTACGCCTATATTTCTTATTGATGTTCCTCTTACACAATGTATTATTCCCGGTCTGTGCTTTCTGGAGTGTCACTGTCCAAATTCTGTCACATACTGGCAGATGATGATTTAGCCTGAGTTATTCAAACTCTCATCACCTTTCAGTTCAACATGAAGCATTAAGTGCCTAGGAAACACTAAGTGGTATAAAACATCTCAGATTGTCCTTTTAGTAATACTGGCTACTGTAAATGGCTCAAACCTTCATCCCATTCTCTCCAGTAAAGATAACAGCTCATCAAGTTTGAAAGAGTTCAATAACCCCAAACCAGTATATTAGCATTATCACCTAAAGTCCTAGCCTTCCTTTAATAAATTTCTGCTCCTGAGGCAATGGCACTTGCTAGGAAAAGCCTAAAGGCTGTCTGTGAAGCAACAGGCATTTTCAGGGGTTGATCTTGGCTTACAATGTTTTACCCACAAATGAAGAGCCAGCTTAATACCTTCTGCTTTAAGTAATTCGTTCAGCAGCTATTTTTTGCCTATAGCATAAATATGCAGCAATATGAATCTATTGCTGGAATGAACTCTAGACACAGCATTTCTTGTGCATCTGCCACTGAGAAGATGTGAGAATGAACATGTGGCAGATGTTACTTACATTGCTTAATGCGTTATTGGAAGGTGTTCAATATCGAGATGATTAGATATCATATGGAATACCATAGAATGGAACACATGCAGCAACAAAACCTAGGAAAGTGCAATTGTTCTGCAAAAATTCTGAGTTTGCCTTCCTTTTTCTCACAGCCGTGTTTTCTCCTGTTTAATTGACTCCTTCTTTCTATAAACCATAGAAGAAATGGACATGTTATTGTGAATTCTTCTTCCTTTTTTTCTGACCTTATCTAAACACAAAACTTTGAATGTCTTGCCTTTTCTTTTATTTCTTTTTTTTCTGGGGCTTGTGTGGAAATTTGTTCCCTTAATGTGGTGTTTAATGGAGCTATTTTACTGTTTCCTCTAATATGTTTATGGTTTGTTCTGATATGTAGATAGATTAATAGAACTGAGGGCCCAAGCTGGCCTCCAGGTCACCTATCTAATCTGACTTCCTGCATATCATGAGCTTCGAAGGTTATGTCTACATATTACAAAGCAGCATGATGAAGAGATGCTTGAGCTTACTCCAGAATCATAAATATTTTTGTCACATCATTATGGCATTCCTCCTAGGATGATTAGCTCTGTTGGAACACTATATAACAGCTATACCACTGCTGGATACAAGCTAATATTTCTGCATGAGACCCCAAGGACGTCCCAGTGCAACATATTCCAGTATGAGGCTGCTTGACTTATGTTGGCATCCCCTCAATTTCACTTAGTTTCTGATGTTTGAGACAAAATAAAGATAATGCTGAATATATATGTACTTTTTAAAATTAATCCTTACACATAATTCATAATTTTTGTGTTTTGTAATATAATAGAAGTTATAAGTGAAAAACTAAGATAAGAAGGCCTATCTGAAATATTCAGCTAAAAAAGTCTTGACGTACGTGAAGACAAGGTGATAAGCAGAATGTGAAATTATTCCCATTGTTTTTAAAACTTACACAGCAATATGAAGAGGTTTCCAAGAGGACCAGAGCCATGCAAAATTGTAAGCTATACAAAAGCAGTAGCTGACTTTCTACTACTTCAGGATCTTGCTCTTCATCTGCTTGTTGAAAATAAAATGCAGATTGGTTCCATGGGCAAAAGTTAGCCTTGAGTTAGCCTTGGGATGTCTCCATGGGATCCCAGGAGATCCTTAATTTAATTATTACAGCATATATTCACAAATAATGAATCTCAATTATTTTATTCCTGAACAGCTTGAAGAAATCCTGGCAGCAAAATGACTTCTCTGTTACTACAATTCCTATAGATTTTTATTCATATGCCTGGTGCATATTCAGACGTTCATTTTGAGGTTAAGGGACTTCAAATAAATCAAGTTAACAAAAAAACCCCAAGCTAATACCCAGGCTATACGGGCTTACTCTGCATTAAAGAGCCAGCTCCAGCTGAACAAGAATTGTCACAGAAAAGATAGACACTATTTTGATGGTGAACAAAGAGTAAATCATGCAAATTTTACTAAACGAGATATAATTTTAAATATTTGTTTAATTGTTTTTCTGAATGAACTTCCTCTAAGTTCTTCCCTCTACCTTGCATGATTCAGTGCAGTGATTCATTCTGGCTTCTTCACAAACTTAGGGTGAGTATGTAGTGGGCTAAAAACATGGTTAATATTTCAAAAGAAACACTTCTTTTTCTATATACAGCCGAACAGGGTGAATGTTGGCCTCTGTTATGTAGAAGCAGAAATGTGCTATTGCTTTTATTTTGACCTATGCTTCCCCTATCATCCCCTAGTCCACAATCATCTATAACTTTCATACTGAAGAGCAGTAATATGTATGGAAGAAGTCACTCCACTTTTCATCAGATTCTACTTATTTCTTATCTGTCTTCCCACTGGAAGCCATACCATAAAGGGTAATAAAAGGGATTTATGAGACACCAAATTATTACAAATTCATGTGTAAGAATCCACAAATGAATCACGAATATGGTTTGGAAGTAACTGGAGCTTGAGACTGGTTTTAAAAGTGGCAGCTTCGACTTGGTTCTTTATTCATAACAAATATATGTCATCACTAAATGGATTTTTTTTTTTTTTTTAGAAAATAAACAACATATTTTTGAATGGGAAATAATAACAAAATATGTAAGTCTGGAACTGATGAGTTTGTTCCTAAGTTGCTTCTGCTCAAATATGCCATTTGCCTGTGATTTTCAGTGGTTTTGTCCCTTTTCTGCCAGCTGAAATTTTATGCTACATACCTGTTCTCCCCCTAATCAGCCATTATAGAATCATTAAGATTACAAAGGACCTCTAAGATGATTGAGTCCAATGATTAAACTAACACTGTCAAGTCCATCACTAAATCATGACCTCCAAATGCATCTACTTCTACATCTGTATCTACACAACTACTTCTAGGAACAGGTGCAGCCCCACCTTGAGTCCTGGGTGTAGCTTGGGGTGTGACACCAACACAGAATATAGTGGGACAATCACCTCCCTCCAGGTAGAAGGTCTTGACCCAGGTGGTATGGATGTTGATGTGCTTTCAGTTCTCCTACAGCAGCTCTTTGTTGTTGTTGCCTTCCCCAGGGGACAGTGGTTGGTCACTGCTTTCTTCCCTTTGTGAGTACCCTTGGCTTCTGTGATCTTTCCACTGTTTCTCCCTCTCAGCCAAGGCCGCTGTTTTTGGTGTCCAGTGCTGCCAGGACTGCCCCTGCTGCCAGCTCTGCCCTGCTGAGTGCATGGGTGTGAAGCTAGCTTTGTGACAGGCTGGGGGCAGCAGGGACAAGTGCAGAGCAGCTGCCTCTCTCTCTCTCTCTCTGTCCTAGCTGGTGCATATTGCTACCATTGCCACACCTGTGCTTTAAGCCAGGTCCCACTGTTCTGTGGGCAGCAGGTTGTGTCCAAGGAACAAAATCAGAGCCAAAGTCAGCGTCTTTCCCCTGTTGTAATGGGTTCTGATGTGTAAGGCTGGGCCATGGACCACGGCTGTGCACAACTGAAGGTTCCAGCATTCTTCCCATGCCTCGCATGTTAGGAACACAGGGAACATCTCTTCTCTAGAAGAAGGATTCCAATTTTTGTCTCTGATATGTTCTCCTTGAATCAGGGCCTGGGAGCTGCAGGCTGTCTTCCTTCTCCTTGGACAAGGCCTGCTCCTTGGTTTCTGGTGCTGTGATGTCTGCTGCCCCTCTTGCCCACTGCCTGCTGAGCATATGGATGTCCAGCCAGCTTGGCGAGGGGCTGGGGGACAGCAGTGGTAGTGCAGGGCAGTGCCTCACTCTGTCCCTGCTGCTGCTGGCTGCTCACAGAAGGCAGGAAAAGCTGCTTGTCTTTGTTGTCTGCTGCCTTTGTTGTCTCTGTGCCTTGGCAGTGAGAGGCACGGGGTGCTCCTCTTCCTGCGGTGTGGCCGCCTGTGGTCCATTTGCAGGCAGGAGGAGGAGGAGAGAGGAGAAGGTGGTGGCGGCATGGGATGGAGACAACTGCCATGGCACATAGCAGTCCCCTTTGTCCTGGCAAGCCCAGTTGTGTCTTCTGAAAAAAAATCTGAACAAGATCTGGTTACCTTCGTCTCAAAACAGTTTCCTTGTCTGGAAATTTAGTTGGATTTAGTCACCAAAAGAGGAAAAACACAATATAAAAAACTAGACTGTGTGTACAGTCTTAGTGTTTTGGTTTGTCTGTGATCTTGAGTCCTAACTTTGAGCACAGACAGATTAGATACACATGCATTCACAAAGAGAACTCGGTTTCTGTTGCTAAGCATTCTGCTAGTGCCATTTTAAATTTGTTAGATTTTGTCCTAAGCCTTTACTTTCAGCCTGTAAGGGACGGGGGTTTTGCTTGGTTGATTGATTGAGGCTTTTTATTGCAAATTTCTAGGCTTGAGGTTTTTTTTCACTTTAGCTGTATATAATTGATCTTACAGTTAACAGTTAATGTTCTTAGTTTGGAACCTCTACACCCAAAAAATTTTCTATAGACATTCAGTTCATCAGTAGGGAATCTCATGTTCTGCAGGACACTATGAGCTATGCAGTTAAAATATAGAGAAGGCCCATTTCAAAAAGTGAAAGAAAAGTCAAGGCAGCACGTACTCGTTGCTTCATTCCATCTGCCATTTGAAGGAAGAAAATATCTGCTTCTTCTCAGCTTGCTGTAGGAAACAAAGCAGGATGTAAGAGCTGCTGGAGTACAGAGGGAAAAGGCCCACCAAATAACGTTCATGTCAAGTCCATTGTTTGATCTATGCTTCTTTTCCTTTACATCTTTGCATAGTCATATCATTTAGGATTTTGGCTTAAACAGTCAGTTTTCTAAAACTTCTAACTTATATCCTGAACATGTAGCTAATTATCGTCTAATTCTATTCATACAGTAGATAGTTACAATGCTTTCAATAATTTCAGTTCATATGTTTAGTTAATGTTGTCTCCAAAACCAACAGAAAAAAAGTCTTCCATAAATTAAGTATTCTACAACTTTCAGAAATATATCTGAAGACTTTTTGTCTAGATATTCATTCAACAACTCTGACACTCCTAGTTCTTACATTGTGCATTAATCTATTTTTAAAATGTAGTCTCAAAAACTCATATGCCTCAGCAGGAACATATCTGTGCTTTCTTTGGTGCCTAATGGTCACAGGCTAGTTTCATAAGATATTGCTTGCCATAAAATATATTACTTGCCATAGAAGATATTACAGTATTTGGGGCAGTTTTTAAATTAGATATAAGCTTAACCTCCTATAGGTTTTTCTTTGGCTAGATAGATGAGGGGGAGATAATCACTAAGAGATGTAAAGTTAATAAAAAACCAAACCAAAAGGTGTCAGCATTTTCTTAGAGAGTGACGTTGGGAGTTTGGGTTCTTTTAATAGCCTGTGAGGAAGTCAAGAAAAAATGCTTGTGGTATAATTTTGTTTATATAAAAATGGCTAACATTAGTAGTGTTCATGCAATTATTTAATGAGACTTTCATGCTTAGAACATGAACTCAGGTTGATTTTTATACCTTCCAGAGTGTAGAAATCATGCAGAGCTGGAGAGATACACAGCACAGAGTCAATGTACATAAGTACCTGTTTCACAGAAGCAAGGCTGTGCCTTTGAAGAAATGAGGTATCACTTTAAAACAATCAAACAATTGTCCCATAAGCCAAGTTCCATTTTTTTCTTTACAGTATATTGAAAGGAAAACTACACTTCTTTTTTTTTTTTTTTTTTTTTTTTTTTTTTCTGTCACCTAGTACTCATTCAGAAATTGAGACTTGCAACACAAGATAGAAATTGTTGCCTTCAGTCCTGTGAATGGGTTCACATACCCCTGAATTTTGTGCACGTGACTGAACAAAGCCCAAAATCTTCCTTGTCTTCTCTTTCCAGCAATAAGCATTACTGCCTCTTACCTTGCTTCCTTGACTCCTTTAGATCACTGCACACTCAACAAAACTGTCACTGTGGAGTATTTTGTGATGAATATAATCTCATTCCAAGAGCATACGCAGGTTACACCAGAGGCAGGGAGTAACAGGAAAAAGAACCTCCTCAGATCAAGGTCTCTAAACACTGGCCTCTGAGACACAGTCAGGAGACAGCCCCGTGTGGTTCAGCTTATTTAGGTAATCATTCATTATTATAGCAAACACTTGTACAGCTGAATCAAAGTTACATTTGATTTCTCAAGAAGCTACTCAGGTTTAGATTATGGGCTTATCCAAATATTGTTGTAGGAAAAGTTCTTCACTTAAAAATCCTCTCCATGACCAGAAGGGTGCATTGTCTGCACAGGATGAATTACTGCCAGACTTTGAAACTGTGAAGACACATACCATGTACCATGGGTAGAGCCTGGCTAAGTATTTCAGTGTTGAAATAATGGCATAAGAAAGGCATCTTTTGACTGTCTATTGTAACAGTGCATACCCTCATGTGGAAAGCATTTTTACACTCTATTCATCAAACAGAAAAGCCTCCACTGACATTGTAAACAGAAAGATTTTAAGAACCTCACACAAGAAATCAGACTGTAAAAGTTTATGGTACTGCTGAAGCTCCTGTTGATGTCATGTTGACAACCATGGAAGTCATGTTGACTTCCTCAGCATCTGGTGCTACCACACTTGATCAGGTCAGTGGTGTTTGAATACTAGTACACTGAGAAAGGGAAGGCCACTTCTATCATGCTCTAGGGATGAAAATTAAAAAGTTTTAGAGCAATGGGCCTTAGAACGAACAGCGCAGAATTGAAAAGAAAAAAAAAAAGTCAACAAAACCAAACAACTGACTGCAGGCAGTGTCCAGCAGTTAACTCTGCTCTGGAAATTAAGAAAATAGGAACATTTCATGTAGAAAGCTTGTAACTGCAAAGATAAGATGTAAGAAGTTTTATGAAGCAGAGTCTGAAGATCGATATCCTTGTGAATGCAGAAAAAACTCAGTATTATTTGTTTGTATGTTGTGAGAGACATGCATAAAATTCATATTTTGTAACTACACCAACTAAAAGTTTTTGTAGAAATCAGATAAGGAATACATAGATTACTTCAAAGACAAACTGAAATGTGGTCCAATGCAATTTTCAGTCCAGTGATTATTTTTATTTAACTCATATGTTACACCCAACTGATATGCCCTGCAAGATTGCTGTCAGTTTTCCATCAAAAATTATTTCCCAGTATTTAGTACAGCCATTCAAACTATGATTGCTTCTCAGTGAACAAATATAAAAAGGAAATTAATCTAGAAATGCTGAAACTTTACCATATGCTATGGTTATTTTGACATAACTTAAGTTGCCACTGCAGAGATCTATTTTTCAAAGATTCATGAACACATCATGAATATCTACGGTTCAGAAAACAGCCAGCTATTATTGTGGGAAATTACATGGTTTGTTGATTGCTCCAGTAATATACAGCTGAACTATTGGTTGCTCCAATAATATACAGCTGAACTATTGGTTAAAATGGTTTCCAGAAGTACAGTTTCTACTTGAGTTTTTTTTTTTTGCAGGCAGAAAATATAGTGATACAAAAATAAAATCTTTCTTCGTCGTAAGGCTAAAGAATATATTTTTTCTTGTAGTCATACAACTTACTTTTATAACACTTGTCCAGCTGTTTATAAGACAGCTTCTTCCCTGCAAGCTGGCATA